>NW_026899158.1:0-76821 GCF_033153095.1 Gastrolobium bilobum | reverse complement strand
TGCTCATGTGGTGCATTATTAATTTTTTCTAAAAGAAAGTATAAAGAATTTCAATTAGTTGTTCAAGTAGTGTAAGAGAAATTGATTTCTATAAGATTCTAGTTGTATGGAAATATAAGAAAATAATATTTCTAAATTTTGATTGAACTTGTTTGTTTATAAGTATTTTGGCTTCTTAATTTGGAAAAAGTTACTCATCTTTATCATCTCAACAGGTTGTGAAATTGTGTCCAGAGAGAGGAAAATAGGTATGTTAAATTTGGACTTGAATAATGGAGCCAGTGAACCTTGTTCTCCTGCACCTTCAAAAGTTGTTTTCAATTCAGCAGTGTCAAGTTTTGCTAGTGGTGGGCATTGATTTCTCAAGATATTGGACTTTCTAACCATAAGATGCACATTATGACTCAGATTCATATTTTTTTATTTTACCAAAATTACAGTTTAAACCAACAAGCGAGGTCAATTCCACAAAAGTTTTCTGTCTCTTGACAGTACCTCTCCCTAGATTACCTAACTCAATTTGTTGTGTTGTGGAATTTATTCTTTGGGCCAATTTCATATGAAGACAACTTTAGTGTATTGACTATTGGTCACATAAAAGCAAATTACTGAAATGAACATTACAGACTTACTGACTTACATACATATATTCAGCATATGATTGGTCAAACTTATAAATTGAATATCTCACCATCTGAATAAGTTTTTATTGTTAAGTTTACCATTACTAATGCTTCTGTTTTTTTTTACTAATTTATTATTTTTAATTGGCTATAACTACACCATTTTGCTGCTTGAATTAGAACTCATACTCTAAATTGTCATGCTTCAGGAGAATCTTCTCAAAATTGAGTCCGCTGCATCTGAGTTGTAGGAGCTGATAAATTAGAAACTGATCTGGAAAGCAAATCAATGCTATACTGCTTCTCAATCAGAAAAGAACATGACTCACAAGAGAAGGAAAGATATATCTTTGAGGAACAAAAAACAATAACTCAAATGATTACTGCCCTGTGCTTAAATAATTTGTTTATAGGTTTTTTGAATTCTTTTTGTTGTTAATTTACTAGTTGTGTGACACAACTTTATACTACTTTTAAATATTAATTAAATGCTGGTTCTTTGCAAGGCTAGTTTACCACAAAACATTTTCCCTAACGAGTATGGAAAATTTGTCCCTAAACTAGCAACTGACCGGAATTCCACGAGGGAGCTAGAGACAAGATGTTTTTATTGGATAAAGGAACTACTTCCGGTTCTTGCCAGTTGCTGGTCATATATTTTTATTGGATGATAAACAGATAAAATTTGTAGATGATGAGGATGAATTACTTTCAGAGAATGAATGGAATCATGTGATGTTTTCTACTGATGTCAATAACACGTTCCAAATGGGACTAATAGGCACACTAATTGGACTCCATGCATTCAAACAAGAAAGTAGCAAGGAGGATATCAGATTCACCAATCCTTATAAGAGGGGAAAATTAAATGAAGATCTCATAAATTAGTGGATATGAGTTTCATAGAACAATAAATGCAATGAGAACAAATTTGACTTTACTGGAAATGCATGTGGGACAGTGCAGAGAGTGACTTTCTTTGCTTCTGCCTCCAGCAATGAAGTCATTGAACAATAATATGATTTGGGATTCAAATTCAATGGCATCAATGTGGTTAAGTAGCATCCCTTGTGTCCAAGGCAAGTAAGCTTCTGGCATTTCTTTCTCTTTCTGCTTTCACTCTTACTAAATTAAGCTGCCATACATATTTAACTCCTCTACAGAAATGGAAGAAGCAAAAAATGTAAGAAAGGATTATTACATGCTACTTCAAAACATTTGTAGACATTCCTTACTTTTATTATAATTATTTAGCTTGTAGGAGCATCCTGGATTTGATTTGTTAGCATTTTCAGATGTACCATTGAATCCTAATGTATAAATAAATCTAACATAATGAAATTCTTGCCTTTCCCTCGAAGGAGAATTAGTCGCACTTTTTTTTCCAGTGATAGTGGTCTAATGCATCCTACTCCAATAAGGACTTAGCTTTAGGCTTTGTTTGGGAGTCATTATTTGGAGAGGAAGGAAAAGAACACGAGGGTTTGCCTTTCCTTAATTTGTGAATTTAAAAAAGGGTTTTATTAATCTTATTTGAAAGGAGATAAGTTATCTCATGTCATAGAGATAAATTTGTGGGCTCCACCACCTGAAAAAAAAAATAAAAAAAGAGAAAAAAGTGGCACAATTACCGAAGAGTGTGTAGGAGCGAAAACTTATCTTATGTAGCATGAGAATAGTTTTTTCTTTTAAAAAAATAGGGGACGAAAGGAATATTGGGGATTTTTTTGTAAAACTCTCCAAAACCATTCTCACCCTTATTACTCAACCTATAAATTAATTTTTTTTAAAAGAAGCTATAATAGTTTTTTAAAGGGAGGTACCATGATTATAATAATTTCTAAAATCTTCAAATCCAATTATTTTATTCTTTATCTCTACGTACAACCAAATTTGAGTTTCCTTTTACTCAAACCATTGAATAGTGAACTTCACACGGTTTCAAAAGTCAATGCCAATGTACTTTGTATATTGCAAGCAAATCTAAGAAAATCTCAAGCAACGTATCATACACCAAACCCATCAATGATTCCACCCTACAAATAGTCAAATAGGCGTAAACATACTTGTTACACCATATTTTCATCAATCACCTAAAACTTCTCCTACCAATTATATATCACACTATCATAATTGCCTCTCACCATGTGTTGCAATTCCCGCTGTTGTTTGACAATCTCTGCTTTTATTTTCATGATCATACTTTTTATGATCATCTTCTTCACAATCATCTCACACTCAAACCTCAAGTTCTATGTAACTGAGGCCTCTCTCACACAGTTCATGTTGGGTTTTAAACTTTAATAAATAAAGTAATTAAAAATAAGAAATGAAGGGTTTATGTTACGAAGAGGTGTGTCCCTAGGAATTTGTTAGTGGACAATTATTATGCTTAGAGTTACTAGGTAACCTTTTAATTATTTTAGTCATTTTCTATTAAATAACACTATGTAAACCATTTCAAATTGAACTTGGCATATACAGTAATAGAAAGAGGTATTGATCAGTGAAAAAGAACTCCTCGTGTGTAAATTTGTGTGTTTGAGAGAAACACCATTAGAGGACTTGTGAATTACAAATTGGTATCAGAGCTTGAACCAATGGAGAGGAACAGTCTTCCAGTGCCCCGTCTGACAAAGACGAACTATGAAAATTGGAGCATCCAAATGATAGCTCTACTAAGAGCCCATGATAGTTGGGAATTGGTGCAAGATGGGTTCGTAGAACCATAATCGATAGTAGGATATTCAACGAATCAAATCAGACAGTTGAAGGCATCAAAGACAAAGGATGCAGCGACACTTTGTATAATGTTTCAAGCTGTTGAAGAAATTGGTGGCCTTGAGAAGATAGGAGAGGCGACAACAGCAAAGGAGGCTTGGGATAGTTTGGAGACGGTTTACAAAGGAGCTGATCATGTGAAGCAGGTCAGACTTCAAACTCTACGAGGAGAGTTGGAAGGCATGAAAATGAAGGAGACCGAAGGAGTGTCAGATTTTATCACCCGGATTCAGACCGTGGTGAATCAGCTAAAGCGGAATGGAGAGGCCCTGCCAGACTCCAGAGTGGTGGAGAAGATATTGAGATCGTTGACAGACGACTTTGAAAACGTGGTGTGTGCGATTGAAGAATCTAAGGACTTGTCTACGCTCTCTGTTTATGAGCTAGCAGTTCTCTTAAGGCGCATGAACAACGCAAGAAAAAGAAGAAGGAAGAGACAATGGAGCAAGCACTCCAATCAAAAGCAAATATCAAGGAAGAAAATGCGCTCTACTCTCAGAATGCCCGAGGTAGAGGTCGTGGAAGAAATGGACGAGGGAATGGCCGAGGTGGTCGTGGCTGAGGTTAGGAGACAAGACATGAGGAGAAAGCTGAGTCTAGTCATCAAAATTGGAGAGGTAGAGGACGAGGCCGAGGTGGAAGAGGCCGATGGACAAACCAATCAAACGTGGAATGTTACAAATGTGGGAAGTATGGACATTACTCAAGAGATTGCAACTCGGACAGATGCTATAACTGTGGCCGAGTTGGGCATTTTGCTAAAGATTGTCGTGATGAGAAAAAGTTTGACGAGACTTCAAACTTCGCTGCAGAAGGAGAAGCAAGAGATGAAAGAGTTCTTATGCTAGCCCATGGTGAAACAAGTTCAAAGAATGAGACAGAGTGGTACCTGGACTATGGTGCCAGTAACCACATGTGTGCTCACAAACATTTATTTAAAGAATTAAGAACGTTGGAAGCAAAACATGTGTCTTTCGAAGATGCATCGAAGATAGATGTAAAAGGCTGAGGTACGACCTGTTTCTTGCAAAAGGACGGACAAGTTGGTACAATTCGGGACGTGTATTACGTGCCTGAGCTCAAAAGCAATATTCTTAGCATTGGACAGTTGATGGAAAAGGGCTACTCGGTTTTTATGAAAGACTGAGTTCTGCTGTTGAAAGATAAACAAGGGCGTCTGATAGCCCGAGTTCAGATGGAGAAGAATAGAATGTATAAGTTGTGCTTGAGCAGCTTGGAGGACGACTGTTTACAAGTCGGAATCAGGGATAATATGGAATTGTGGCATAAACAATTTGGACACCTTCATTATGGTGGTCTGACCGAGATGATGAAGAAGAACATGGTAGTGGGACTACCAAAGATTAACTCTGAAGGAAAATTTTGTGAGGACTGTGTATTGGGAAAACATGCGAGGAGCCCGTTCCAAAGGATGGCGAGATACCGGACTAGGCAGCCTCTTGATTTGATTCATATCGACCTGTGTGGACCCATTACTCCGGGGTCCTTCAGTGGTAAGAAGTATTTTGTAACTTTTATTGATGATTTTAGTCGAAAGACTTGGGTGTATTTTCTGAAGGAAAAATATGAGGTGCTAGAGGCATTTAAATGGTTTAAAGTAATGATAGAGAATGGTACTGGGAGGTATATCAAATCGGTCTGTTCAGACCGAGGTGGGGAGTACGTGTCGACAGCTTTCAAGAAGTATTGTGAAGAACATGGGATAAGGCGGTTCCTGACCGCACCGTACTCACCCCAACAGAATGGAGTAGCTGAGAGAAAGAACCGGACTATCCTGGATATGGCCCGATCCATGTTGAAGACAAAGAACATGCCGAAAGAGTTCTGGGGAGAGGTTGTACAATGTGCAGTGTACGTGCAGAACCGATGTGCACATTCAAGTTTGAATGACAAGACTCCGCAGGAATCATGGAGTGGTTTGAAGCCCTCAGTGGGTCACTTTAAAGTCTTTGGGAGTGTTGCGTATGCACACATACCGGATCAGTTGAGGACAAAGCTAGAAGATAAGAGCAAGAAGTTTGTGTTCATTGGTTATGACGAGAAGACTAAGGGATATAAGTTGCTGGATCCTGTCAATAGAAAAGTACTGGTTAGCCGAGATGAGAAGGTGAATGAAGAAGATGCTTGGGACTGGAGTAGTCCATCCGAGGTGAATGTTGAACCCGGGAAAATGACAATTGAGGTCGGACAACCCTCGACCCGCATTCCAGAAAATCCAAATGATTCTGATAGTGAAGAAGAGTTGAGATAACCAAGGTTGAGGAGTCTACAAGATCTGTATGATTCCACCAGTGAAGCACACTTGGTATGTTTGTTGGCAGATTCTGAAGAAGTGAGTTTTGAAGAAGCAATCCGAGATGAGAAATGGCAATCAACCATGGAGGAGGAGATTAGAGCAATAGAAAAGAACAAGACATAAGAGTTAGCTGAGCTGCCCAAAGGAAGTCGGCCCATTGGTGTGAAATGGGTGTACAAGAAGAAAAGGAACGCTAAGGGGGAGATCGAAAGATATAAAGCCCGACTGGTGGCGAAAGGGTATAAGCAGAAGGTCGGCATTGACTATGACGAGGTGTTCGCGCCCGTAGCAAGAAATGGAGACAATCAGGCGTTAATTTCTCAAGCAGCCCAGTTCGGATGGCCGATCTATCAGATGGACGTGAAGTCGGCATTCTTAAATGGAGTACTCGGCGAGGAGGTATATCTGGAACAACCTCCGGGATTCATGAAAGCCGGACAAGAAAGAAAAGTGTTGAGACGGAAGAAAGCTTTGTATGGGTTGAAGCAGGCCCCAAGAGCCTGGAACACGAGAATTGACAATTACTTCAAGAAGGATGGACTTGAACAATGTCCATATGAACACGCACTCTACGTAAATAAGAAATGAGGTAAAATTTTACTTGTTGCTCTATATGTTGATGATCTGATTTTCCTGGGTAATGATGAAGGAATGATTCAAGATTTTAAGAAGAAAATGACGAAGGAGTTCGAGATGACGGATCTCGGTCTGATGAGATACTTTCTTGGTTTGGAGGTTAGACAAGATGAATTCGGGATCTTCGTCTCTCAGGAAGCCTATGCAAAAGGAATTTTAGAGAAGTTCAAAATGAGTGTTTGCAACCCGATTTCAACCCCTATGGAACCCGACGTTAAACTTTCAAGATATGATGGAGGAGAAAAGGTAGATTCGAGTGTTTATCGTAGTCTAGTTGGAAGTCTGATGTACTTGACGTGTACGAGGCCAGATCTGTGTTTGAGTGTTGGAATAATAAGCCGTTTTATGGAAGAGCCAAAGTATACTCATTGGAAGGCGACAAAGAGAATTCTAAGATATGTGAAAGGAACAATTTCTCAAGGACTTCTTTACTCGAAGTCGGACAAGTACAAGCTGACAGGCTACTCGGATAGTGATTGGTGCGGAGATGGGGATGACAAAAAGAGCACGGCCGGCTATGTATTTTTTATGGGGAATACGGCGTTTACTTGGGTATCGAAGAAGGAACCCATTGTAACTCTATCTACATGCGAAGCCGAGTACGTAGCTGCTTCGTGGTGAGTGTGTCATGCAATTTGGCTGAGAAATTTATTGAGCAAGTTGGAGCAAGAGCAAGTCGGTTCAACTGAGATCCGGGTTGACAACAAATCAGCGATCGAGTTAGCAAAGAACCCGGTCAACCATGAAAGAAGCAAGCATATTGATGTCAGATTCCATTTCATCCGGGATCAGGTCAAAGAAGGAAAGGTGGAGCTCAGTCATGTGGCAAGCCGAGGTCAAGTTGGAGATATTTTCACGAAACCCCTGCCGACGTTGTTGTTTGAGAATTGCAAGAAGAAGATGGGAATGAAAGACAGTAGAGATATTAATGTTTAAGGGAGAGTTTTGTTAGGTTTAAACTTTAATAAATAAAGTAATTAAAAAAATAGGAAATGAAGGGTTTATGTTATGAAGAGGTATGTCCCTAGGAATTTGTTAGTGGACAATTATTTAATGTTAGAGTTACTAGGTAACCTTTTAATTGTTTTACTCATTTGCTATTGCTTATAAATAACACTATGTAAACCATTTGAAGAGTGACTTGGCATATACAGTAATAGAAAGAGGTATTGATCAGTGAAAAAGAACTCCTCGTGTGTAAATTTGTGTGTTTGAGTGTTTGAGGGAAACACCATTAGAGGACTTGTGAATTACAGATATGGCTATATGCATATAATAAAATCAACTGCTCATGTTATGTATGACTTGGATTTGTTCATGTTTAATTTTATTTCAGTTCTTCTAGTTCTGGTTCTTGTGCTTGATAGCTATGTTTAGAGGACAAGCCTTATACAACGATGAATCGTTTTCAAAGGTGGAGGAACATTTGATGTTGACATTGATTTATTGCTTTTGCAAAGTCAAAAATTGAAATAATTAATTTCTTTGCATTTGGAGTTTTTTATTTTATTTTAAATGAATTCTTTTCAATTTTTTAATAAACTATTGTTTCATTTTCGTCAACAATATAGAGAACCCTCCACACGATAAGGATCAAATTGTTTATTGTTTATTATAAAAGTAAAACTGAATAGCCACCCTTATTGATAATTTATTCTTTTGTATATATAAAACACTACTTAAGTTGTTTCTTGTTGACAATTTTAACTTCCACATATTGTCCACTGAGGACAATATCCTCTTGGAGAACAAGCTTTAAATGATGCAATGCTAATTGTTTCAAATTGAACATTTTCCATAGCTATTTTATTTTCTGGGAAAGTAGAAAGACTCAATGGATACTTCTGTTAAGTCAGGTGGGTTGTCCTGTTCCTGATGGGAGAAAAAAAAGGCTAAAATTTGTCTTGAACAGATAAGTTTTGTTCTGCAAATCATTAGCATTAATTTGATATGTTACTATATATAGGTTTTGTTATTGCTTTGTCTTGAGGGGAGAAAAAAACGCTAAAACTCATGACTATTTGATTATTATTTTATCCCAAAAACTTAAGCTATTAAGTGAAGGTTACATTAATAATTTTATATTATATTTATTTAATAAGATGTATTTTCCTTTTTCCAAAGAAAGTGAGTACTCATAATTATAATAATTTCTAAAATCATCAAATATTACACTTTATACTTTATCCGTAAAACCAAATTAAAGTATTCTTTATACTTAGTCAATGCATATGCAGTATGTATAATGCAAGGAAATATGCTAGAAAAGCTCAAGCAAACATACCATACAACATACCCATCAATGTGTGCACACTACAAATAGCTAGGCATAAACATGTAGCACCATATTTCATCAATCACCTATAGCTTCGCCTACCAATCACTACTATCACAAATCAGCCTCTCACCATGTGTTTCAGGCCCTGCTGCAGCATCCACTGCATCTGCAACATAGGTTGGTCAATCTATTTCCTTTGGCTCATGATTATCATTTTTTTTCCAGATATCTCCCCTTCACAGGTCAAGTTCTCTATGACTGAGGCCTCCCTCATGCAGTTCAACCTCACCATTGTTGAACAAATAAACTTGATTTAGGTCCATTGGGTTTAGTTGTTAAATAGCCCAATACTAGAAATATCCAAGAGATGTTCAACCCAAAATCTAGAATATTAGATATCTCCATGAAAATATCTAGAGAATAGTTGTATCTAGAAACCACCATCATAAGTATCTAGGCTAAGACATTGTGAGAATTCTAGAGAATGATTTGTAACCCTTAGATTAAATTGTGTTGGCACAATTTTAGCCATTGGTTAAAGAGGTGCCACTAGTATAAATAGGAGTCATCTCCACCATTTTGTATGAAGTCAAAAGAAAAAGAGTTGAGTACAAATAAAATATTCTCTTCCTCCAAATCTTTCAAAACTTTTCCTTTTCTCAAATTTCCTCCTTCCAACAAAGTGGCTTCAGAGCTTTAAGGTCCTTATAGAGAGATGGCAAGTAGCGGCATGGTTCCTTTTCAAGTTCCTATGCTTAACAAGAGCAACTATGATAATTGGAGCAAGAAGATGAAGGCTTTCATTGGATCCCAAGATGTGTGGAAAGTGGTTGAGAAAGCCTACAACGAGCCACAAGAGGAGATTACTCTATCCCAACCTCAAAGGGATAGCTTGAGGGATTCAAGAAAGAGAGACAAGAAAGCTCTCTATCTCATCTATCAAGGAGTAGATAATAATGCCTTTGAGACAATTTCGAAGGCCAAAACTGCCAAGGAAGCATAGCAGAAGCTAAGAACCTTTTACGAAGGTGTCGAGCCAGTCAAGAAGTTGCGTTGCCAAACTCTTAGAGGTGAGTTTGAAACTTTGCACATGAACGATGCAAAAACTATCTTCGACTATTTTTCTAGAGTTTTGTCGATATCTAATCAATTAAAAAGAAATAGTGAAAAGATGGATGATGTGAGAAATATGGAGAAGATTATTCGATTATTAGATTCAAAGTTCGATCTTATTGTCACTGTCATAAAAGTAACAAAAGATTTGGAAGCTATGACAATAGAGCAACTCATGGGCTCTATAATAGCATATGAAGAGAAGCCAAAAAAAAAAAGAACTAATGGGTTGGTGAACAACTACTCAAGATGCAACTTAACTACAAAGAAAAAGAAGACGACTTTGGCAACACAAGAGGACGAGGAGGATATTGTAGTTGAGGAAGAGGTCGTGGATGTGGAAGAGTATGCTTCAACAACAACTATGCCAACAAAGATCGAAGAAAGAGCTCAACAAGAGGTCATGAAAGAGGTAGCTCCCAACCAAGGTGTGACAAGTCGCAAATCAAGTGCTACAACTGTCAAAAGTTTGGCCATTATGCTTCTGAATTAGAGTCCTTACAAGAAGGATTGAGGAGAAGACAACCTATGTGGAAGATAGGAGTCACGAAGATGGTACTCTGTTGATGGTACACAACGACAATGAGGAGAACAAGAGAATACATGGTATCTAGACTCGGGGGAAAGCAATCATATGTGTGGAAAGAGAAACATGTTCATGGAACTTGATGAATCGGTGAATGGAAATGTTGTTCGGAGATGAATCAAAGACACTGGTGAGCAGCAAAGGTAAAATTCTTATCCAATTAAAGGACATAAGGCACAAATTCATTTCTAATGTGTACTATGTGCCCTACATGAAGAATAATATTTTGAGTTTGGGACAACTTTTAGAGAAAGGGTATGACGTTCACTTAAAGAATAATACTCTTTCTTTAAGAGACAATCAAAATAACTTGATTGCTAAAGTGCTTATGTCAAGAAATAGAATATTTCTACTAAACATTCAACATGACATTGCAAAGTGTCTCAAAGCCCGTTACAAGGATGCATCTTGGTTGTGGCATCTGCAAATCAGACACCTCAACTTTGGTTATCTTGAGCTGCTATATTAGAAGAAGATGGTGAGAGGATTGTCTTCCACCAGTCAACTTAACCAGCTATATGAAGGATGTTTACTTGGGAAGCAATGTCGAAAAATCTTTCCAAAGGAGTCTTCATCAAGAGCCAATAAGCCTCTCGAGCTTATACATATAAATGTTTGTAGACCATAAAAGCCAAGCTCACTCGATAAGAGTAATTACTTTCTTCTCTTCATAGATGACTTCTCAAGGAAGACATGGGTGTATTTACGAAAGCAAAAAATCAAAGGTGTTTCGAGTCTTTAAGAAGTTCAAGGCCAGTGTAGAGGAAGAAAGTGGATTCCAAATTAAAGCAATGAGATCCGATAGAGGTGGAGAGTTTCACTTCTAAAGAATTTCTAGAGTTTTGTGATCATAATGGAATTCGTCGGCCTTTAACCGTTCCTAGAAGACCACAACAAAATGGAGTAGTCGAAAGGAAGAATAGAATAATTCTCGACATGGCAAGAAACATGCTCAAGAGTAAAAAGATGCCAAAGGAGTTCTGGGCTGAAGTTGTGGCAACTGATGTCTACCTCTCTAATCTAATCGCTGGGTTGAAGTTGTGGCAATTGATGTCTACTGTTGGGAGTTGTTCCTCCATCAATGCTTGGCTCAAGTACCAAGAGGTTGGAACTCTCCATTTTTGGTGCAAGGCTCAAGGGTCATAACCTTTGAGTGGTTCAATGTCTCTCCATAAATGATGGTGAGAGGCTCAAGGGTCATTAATGAAGGTGCAAGGCTCATTAATGAAGGTGCAAGGCTCAAGGCACACACCCTTTGAGTGGTTCAATGTCTAGAACCATCTCCCTCCCATATATAAGCATGTAGTGTGTGAGGTTGAGAGAGTGAGAAAAAATATGAGAAAAAGAATCTGAATACCTCTAGAGAGAAGTTTCAGTGAGACCTTTTTAGGGACGTTTGATATTACCACCATACATGGTGAAGTTTGATTGTACCTCTAGTGAAAGGCTAGGGATGTTTGATTGTTGTAACCTATTATTCTTATAGTGGAAGTTTGATTCTGGACTAGTGTCCCGTGAGTTTTTACTTCTTCACATTGGAGAAAGTTTTCCCACGTTAAACAAATTGCTTGTGTTCTTCTCCATCTCTCTCTTCTTTTATTTTACTGTTTCGCTTCCGCAATTGACTTGAGGGTCCAATTTGACTCAACAGTGGTATCAGAGCCTGTAAGAACCCGCACCGTTAATTAAGGTATTTAATTAATTAATTATGCGAAATTAGAAAATGATTCCATAATTGACTCTAATAATTATTATGAGGCTTTAATAATTATAGTAAGTGAGTAATAATGCTGAAAGTCGCTTTTCGGAAGAAAAATGCAGATACCGGTTCTGCTAGTCGGTATAAATGCGTACCGAAAATGTATCCCGAAAAATTATAATAAGTGCATGATAATTACTAGAATGATATGTAGGACTTGTAAAACGAGTTTCAAGTCCAAATAATGAGAACTGATGCTAGAAACCGGTACTGGCTTGGAAAAGCGCGTACCAGAAAGGTGCTCAGAAAATTATAAGAAAAATATGATAAATCTTAGAAAATTATGTAGTTTCATAATCCAAAGTTTGGGATTAAAATGCCAAGCGTAGAAATTAAAATTAATATTGTGTGTTTAAGTGTGTTTGGGCTATAAATACCCTTTTAAGGGCACATAACCCTAGAAAACTGCCTCTATGCGTGAGTGTCTTGTGGTGGCTGATCAGTTGTACTCTGTGTTGGTGCTCTCTTCCCTTGTGTGAGCCTTGTGACCTTCTACCTCCATGTTACCTTTTCCTAAACACTTGCACTTGAGGGTGTGAGTCTTGTGAGCAGAAAAGAGTCATCTTTTTGAGTTTATGAGTTGCTGTTTGTGAGGTTCTTGCTCTGAGTTGGAGAGTTTGGAGAGGATTCATCTTGTTCTTGGTGGTTTAGAGCTCCAAGTAGCTTCCTTGGTGAGGAAATGACTCATCTTGTTGGTCCATTTTGTGCACCTTGTTGAATCAGTCTTGAGGGGCTGATTGTGAGCTCCAAAGAGCAACCTCTTCTTCTGTTTTGAGCTGGGGTATGTGTACCAACCTTTGATCATGAGTTTAATGCTTAAAAATGAAAGCTTGATGCATGTTAAGGCTTAAAGATGATAACTTGTTGTTGAGTAATGTTGAACACACCTAGAAATGCATGTTTAGGTGCTTTAAATCGGTAAAAACCCAACCTTGGAAGGATATCTTCACGAAATGCATTTTCTGCATTCTGTCGTGAAATATCCGGATATGTTCCCGGTGAATATCCAGATATGTGATATCCGGATATGGGATTCTGGATATCCGGATATGGCATATCCGGATATGTACAGTGAGATATCCGGATATTGCATATCCGGATATGGTCCCGAGGAATATCCGGATATTCTGGAATTTCGAAGAACAGTAGCTGTGTTGTGTGTATAGTAGGCTATTGGGGGTTTGTGGACCCTAGATTGATGAAGTTGAACTTCTGTAATTAATGAACTAAGTCAGAATCGTTGTGATTAAGGACTTATGGCTTGGTATGGAGCCTTAAGACGTTAAACATAAGGAGAGGCGTTGTCTTTAAGTTATATGCTTGTGTTGCATTATTATTGATATAGTATTGGTCCATAACAGATTGTGAATCTGCTGTGTTTGGACTTTGAGCTGTGGACTCTCGGCTTTTGGGGTTAGCTTGCAAGGTAAGCTTTCGTGTCCTCGGTTTAGCCATGTTGTGGTTCCACCATGTCCCATGGGGGTATGGTTTATGCATGCTGTGTACATGCTTTTGGATATTTGATATGTTGATTGAACTTTACATGTAATGGCTTTTAATATGCATGTGTTGTTTCATCTTGACGGGAAGCCTGAGTATGTAGCGCCATACAAGACGGTGTACCGGGGTGAATGCAAGTGGTACTTGCACGGTGTGTAGGTGATAGACGTGTACCTGCACTGTCTCTGGCCAGTAGATTAGTATTGACACACATGACATGATTATCTGCTGCATTGCATTGTTTTAGAAATGATAAATGATAAACTGTTTTTGAACTTATATTGCACATGTAAGTGAGCTTGGGGTGGAAGATCCTTGAGGACTCACTGACTTACTGAGTTTTCTAGATTAGAGATCTTACCCCACGTTTGGGGAATGCTTATTTCAGGATCGGGTAGTATGGGTACTGATGCCTCAGGTGGCAGGAGGCCGGAGCTTAGCTGATTATGTTTTACTGCTTATGTTAGCATGACTGGATTGAGATGTTGTTTATGTTTTCCGCTATTTATGATATGTTGTGTTGAGACTGATGTTGGGCATGTTGCCTTATTTGAGTGAGCATGGGGATTGTCCATGACACTTTCTGTTAGTACTTGTAGTTTGGAGTTGTATAAACTGTTAGATAGTCCGGTCTACGTTGTTGTAGTTCCGTGACTAGAGCCACACTTATATTATCTATGTTATGAGGTATTTCAGTTAGCTGTTTTATTGCAATTACATACAGGCGATGTTTTATTAATTGATTATTAAGCAAGTTGGTAATGTAATGGCATCATAATTGAAAAGAAAAAGTAATTCTGCATTTTAATTAAGCGCAACTTAATACGATATTATGATAACATTACCAGATATATACGGGGTGTTACAGAGCCCGAGTTCGACGGGTTCTGAAGGAGACAAGATGGAGACTAGTGGCATAACCCACGATGGAGATATGTTTAAGCTGACCGCTGGCAACTTCACTTATTGGAGATCGATGATGGAAGATCATCTTTACTGCAAAGATCTACATGAGCCTATTATCCTTGATGAGAGACCAGCAGGCAAGACCGATAAGGAGTGGGAGATCCAGTGTCGTAAGGCAGTAGCTACAATCAGAAAATATATAGACAAGAGCCTCTTTGAGCACGTGTCCGAGTTCACAAATGCGTACGAGTTGTGGATGAACCTGGAGTCCATGATTTAGAAGAAGACTCCCAGGAACAAAGCACACCTAGTTCACCGACTTGTGAAGCTTGAATACAAGGACGACTTGAGCATGATTGAACACCTCAACACCTACAATGGTATTGTGAATCAGCTGTCAAAGGCTGAGATGAAAATTCATGATGAGATGCAAGCTTTGCCACTGTTGAGCTCGCTGCCAGAAAGCTGGGATACTCTGGTGGTGACTTTGAGTAATTCGGCTCCAGAAGGAAAATTGAAGATGGATGCCGTGACAGATAGCCTCCTGAATGAAGAAGCGAGGAGAAGGGAACGAGGTGTTTCGACCACGTCTGAGGCTAATGTTGCTGAGAACAGAGGGAAATCCAACTCCCGGGGTAGAAGCAAGAGCCGGGGTCGAGATCGTGACAGACGAGGA
The DNA here is from genome assembly GCF_033153095.1 of Gastrolobium bilobum. NCBI lineage: Eukaryota > Viridiplantae > Streptophyta > Magnoliopsida > Fabales > Fabaceae > Gastrolobium > Gastrolobium bilobum. Next base: position 61,646 of record NW_026899158.1, on the reverse strand, counting down.
AAGTTCAAAGGTCGGTCAAAGCCGAAATATGAATTGAAGTGCTTCTATTGTGGAAAGACAGGTCATAAGAATCCAGACTGCTGGACACTGCAGAATGACGAGAAGAACGGCTCTGTGAAGCCGGATCAGATTATTCCCAAGAAGAGGGAAGACAAGAGCACCACTGCGGTGGCTGCCAACTCGGATGCCGAGATATTCCTCCTAGGTGAGGATAATTATTTGAATGTTGCTTATGATGACTGCACCTGGATTGTTGACTGCGGTGCCTCCTTTCCATGTTACTCCACACAAAGGATTTTTCTCCTCTTACCGAGGTGGCGATTTTGGAGTCACGAAGATGGGAAATCAGGTGACCATCAAGATTGTTGGTGTTGGTGATGTAACTCTGACCACGGATGTCATATGCCGACTGGTGTTGAAAGATCTGAGGCATGTTCCTGAAATGCTTGATGATACCGAATTAGTGAATTACTTCGGTAGTGGTAGATGGAAGCTGGCCAAAGAAAACTTGGTTGTTTCCTGAGGTACGAAGGAATGCTCCTTGTCCGTGATGCAAAGAAAGATAAATGGTGGAGAAGCCAATTCTGTTCGAGATGGACACAGCTTGGAGCTGTGGCACAAACGCCTCGGCCACATGAGCGTGAAAGGGCTCCAAATCCTACATAAGAAAGGATTATTGACCGGGTTGAAAGGCCAAGCGTTGGAGAGTTGCACGCACTACCTAGCTGGAAAGCAACACCAGATTTCTTTCATGAAACCGGATCAACCCAGAAGACGCAGGTATATTCTTGACCTCGTCCATACTGATGTTTGCTCTATGTCGGAGAGATCCCTTGGAGGAGCTCAATATTTTATTTCTTTTATTGATGACCACTCTCGCAAAGTATGGGTATATTTGTTGAAATCTAAAGACCAGGTACTCCAATCCTTTAAAGAGTTTCATGCTATGGTGGAAAGAGAGACTGACAAGAAATTAAAGGTGGTCCGATCTAACAACGATGGTGAGTACCGCGGCCCATTTGATGCATACTACAGAGCGACCGGGATCTGACTTGAGAAGACGCCCCCCAAGACTCCGCAGTTGAATGGACTTGCTGAAAGAATGAACCGGACAATTGAAGAGAAGGTCTGAAGTATGTTGTCTAATGCTGGATTACCAAAATTATTCTGGGGAGAAGCCGTCAAAACTGATGTTGACTTGATCAACCTCTCACCATGACGGCCACTTGAAGGAGAAATTCCAGAAGAAGTCTGGACAGGTCGGAAAACGGCCTATGATCACTTGAAGGTGTTTGGATGCCGAGCTTTGGTGCATATCCCTAAAGATGAAAGGGCAAAGCTCGATGCAAAAACAAAGGAATGTATTTATCTCGGTTCACCGAAATCCGAGTTTGGTTTTCGACTTTGGGATCCAATCAACAAGAAGATAGTGAGAAGCTGAGATGTGATATTTCATGAAGATGAGACCATTCATGACATCTCGAAGCCCAAAGTCTAGGTTACTGTTAGACGTGAAGAACCCATCCCTCCTGTCCGAGCTGAAGCAGGGGGAGAAAATCAAGAGAATAAAGAAAATGATGACCAGCAACAAGCTGATGATGATCAAGATACTGAGGTCCGATTTGATGATGAGATCCGGGTTGAGAATGATGATCCGGGTTCTCAAGCTGAAGAACAGTCGAGATATCCAACTCGAGAAAGAAGACCCTCTACAAGGTACCCACCTGATGAATACATCATTGTTGCTGAAGACGGTGAGCCTCAGAGTTATGATGAGGCTGCGACGAGCTCAGACAACGAAGAATGGAAAAGCGCAATGCAAGACGAGATGAATTCTCTGCATGAGAATCAGACTTATGAGCTAATCGAGTCGCCTGAAGGAAGACGAGCTCTGAAAAATAAATGGGTTTATAAAATTAAGAATGAAGAGAACGGCCAGAAGCCGAGATACAAAGCTAGAATTATGGTGAAAGGCTGTAATCAGAAGAAATGAGTAGACTTTGAGGAGATTTTTTCTCCTGTGGTAAAAATGACCTCGGTCCGAATCGTGTTAGCCATGGCGGCTTCGATGGACCTCGATGTTGAACAAATGGACGTGAAGAAAACATTTCTTCGTGGTGATTTAGAAGAAGAGATATATATGGAGCAACCTGAAGGGTTCCAAGCTCCAAGACAATAAGAGTTAGTATGCCGATTAAAGAAGAGTCTATACGGCTTGAAGTAAGCACCTCAACAGTGGTACAAGAAATTGGAATCTTTTATGACTGATCACAAGTTTGTGAAGACTGAGGCCGACCACTACGTATTTGTCAAAAGGTATGAGGCTGGTGATTTTTTGATTTTGTTATTATATGTTGACGACATGCTTATTGTAGGGAAAGACAAATCAAGGATAGCCGCCCTAAAGAAGGCGTTGAGCTCATCCTTTGCGATGAAGGACCTCGGTCCTGCAAAGCAGATTCTCAGAATCAAGATAATCCGAGATAGACAAAAGAAGCTACTGTGGCTGAGTCAAGAAAAATACATAGAGAAGATTTTGAAGAGATTCAACATGGACAAAGCCAAAACAGAGAGCACCCCCTTATCCGGACACATAAAGCTGAGCCAGAAGCAATGTCCGAGATCTGATGAAGATAAAGATGAGATGTTGAAGATCCCATATCAATCTGTCGTCGAAAGCTTGATGTATGCAATGGTTTTCACTAGACCCGACCTGGCATATGCTGTTGGAATGGTGAGACGGTATCTATCGAACCCCGACAAAGAGCACTGGGAAGCAGTGAAGTGGATCTTCAAGTACCTTCGAGGTACGACCAACTTATGTCTCCGATTTGGAGAAGGCAAAGCCGAGTTGCAAGGCTACTTGAATCCTGATTTAAGGGGAGATTCTGACTCGAGAAATTCGACAACTAGATATTTGATGACATTTACAGGAGGAGCTTGATGGGACGTAAATTCGTTCCCATCCGAGCCCATTTTGATGGCAAAATACCATCCGTTCCCCCAGCTGATGAGCAACTTCAGTATGAAAATCACTTGTTTTACACATTTGTGATAAAAACACAGTGGAGGAACGGATGATGATGTAATCCTTTGAAAACTTATTAAAAGGGGAACGAATTGAGAGCATTTAATGCACCTGCTCCACTCATTTAATGCTTCTGTTCACTTTGCAGGAAACATGGACACAACGTCTCCATAAAGCAGAGGCGGTGCACCAACTAAACACAAAGACACGTGCACAACATGGAATAAAGAGTTCTCATTGGCTAAAGAAGAAAGCAAGACATGGGGGACTGCAAGAAAACGGCTAATCATCATTTAGAGTTCTCATTTTGATTCTTTATAAAATAGATTAAGACATTATTTAGAGTTCTATCCTCGTGGGAACGATAATCTGGGCATTAATACACCCATTATTACTTGATGCGTGCACTTGCGTACTTGGGTTGGAAGTAAGGGAACAACTCTGTTTTCTCTTACAAATTTAGAATAGAGGAACGTCCTCCATCAGAATATATTTTTCCACCATTAGCAAACCACCCAACAGAGCTATCTTCTGGAAATCAAGACTACAGAAGTGTGTGGCACTTTCGACAACCGAGGCTGAGTACATTGCCGCTACTGAGGCGAGAAGAGATGCTGTGGATGAAGAAGTTCTTTATGAAACTCGGCCATGATCAAGACAAGTACGAGCTGAAGTGTGACAATCAAAGCGCAATTCATCTTGCGAAGAATTCGACCTATCACTCCCTCACTAAGCACATTGATGTGAGGTATCACTGGATCCGAGATATGGTGGAAGGTGGAGAGCTCGAATTTGTCAAAGTGCAAACTGACCAAAATTGGTCCGACATGATGACAAAACCAGTACCAGCAAGAAAATTTGAAGAATGTTGTGAAGGTGTCGGAATGATGCTGATCCCGACGCATTGAAGTCGGAAAGGGGAGATTTGTTGGGAGTTGTTCCTCCATTAATGCTTGGCTCAAGTACCAAGAGGTTGGAACTCTCCATTTTTGGTGCAAGGCTCAAGGGTAATAACCTTTGAGTGGTTCAATGTCTCTCCATAAATGATGGTGCAAGGCTCAAGGGTCATAACCTTTGAGTGGTTCAATGTCTCTCCATAAATGATGGTGCAAGGCTCAAGGGTCATTAATGAAGGTGCAAGGCTCAAGGCACAAAACCTTTGAGTGGTTCAATGTCTAGAATCATCTCCCTCCCCTATATAAGCATGTAGTGTGTGAGGTTGAGAGAGTGAGAAAAAATATAAGAAAAAGTATCTGAATACCTCTAGAGAGAAGTTTGAGTGAGACCTCTTCAGGGCATTTGATATTACCACCATACTTGGTGAAGTTTGATTGTACCTCTAGTGAAAGGCTAGAGATGTTTGATTGTCGTAACCCATTATTCTTATAGTGGAAGTTTGATTCTGGACTAGTGTCCCGTTGGTTTTTACTTCTTCACATTGGAGAAGGTTTTCCCACGTTAAACAAATTGCTTGTGTTCTTCTCCATCTCTCTCATATTTTATTTTACTGTTTTGCTTCCGCAATTGACTTGAGGGTCCGATTTGACCCAACATCTACCTCTTTAACCGCTCGCCTACAAGAAGCGTGTGGGAAAAGACACCACAAGAATCATGGAGTGGAAGAAAGCCTAGGATCTCCAACCTGAGAGCATTTTGAAGCATAGCCTACACATATATCTATGATGAGAAGAGGTCCAAGCTTGATGACAAAAGTGAGAAGCTCATCTTCATTGGGTATGATTTTAAATCTAAAGGCTATAAACTTTACAATCCTAACAATGGAAAAACCATCATTAGTCGCGATGTGGAGTTCAACGAAGAAGAAAAATGAAATTGGGGTCTATGTTATGAAGACTACAACTTCCTTCCTTACTTAATGGAGGAAGAAGAGAATGTAGAAACAAGGATGGAACCGGAGGAAACTACTACTCCACCAACTTCACCAGCTGCGTGTCTTCAAGAACAACCATCGTCATCTAGAAGCTCAAGTGAACGAGTACCACACTTCAAGAGCGTGCAAGAAATTTATAAGGTAACTAAGAATCAAGATAATCTCACATTGTTTTGCTCTGCTAATTGTGAGCCAGTGAGTTTTCAAGAAGTTGTTCAAAGCAAAAAATGGAGAGATGCTATGGATGAAGAAATAAATATGATTAAGAAGAACAAGACAGGTGAGCTAGCCTCACTTCCAAAAGGGCACAAGGCAATTAGTGTGAAGTGGGTCTACAAAGCTAAAAAGAATGCCAAGGGAGAAGTTGAAATATACAAGGCACGATTGGTGACAAAAGGCTATAGTCAACAAGCAGGAATCAATTATGACGAGGTATTTTCTCTTGTTGCTCGCTTAAAAACTATTTGACTAATTATTTCTATAGTAGCTCAAAACAATTGGAGCATTTACCAAATGGATGTAAAGTCAGCATTTTTGAATGAAGTATTTGAAGAAGAAGTGTAAATCGAGCAACCATCAGGGTACAAAGTCAAAGGACAAAAAGATAAGGTATTGAGGCCGAAAAAGGCACCCTATGGGCTAAAGCAAGCACCTAGAGCTTGGAATAGTCGAATCGACAAGTACTTCCAAGAGAATGGTTTCATCAAATGCCCTTATGAGCATGCACTTTATGCCAAGCTCAAAGATGGAGATATTTTGCTTGTGTGCTTGTACATGGATGATCTAGTCTTCATCGAAAATAATCCAAGGATGTTTGAAGAATTCAAGAAAGTGATGAAGAAGGAGTTTGAGATGATTGACATTAGACATATAGCATACTATCTCGGCATTGAAATAAAGCAGAAAATAGAACGCATTTTCATCACTCAAGAAGGTTTCGCAAGGGAGATACTGAAGAAATTCAAAATGAACGATTGCAAGCCTATCAACACCCCAATGGAATATGGAGTTAAGTTGTCCAAGTATGGTGAAGGAGAAGATGTTGATCCAACTTTCTTCAAAAGCTTAGTTGGAAGTTTGCGCTAATTGACATGCACCAGACCTGACATCCTCTTTATTGCTGGATTCGTTAGCCACAAGATGGAGTCTCTAACTAAACACACTTGAAAGCTGCAAAGAGAATTCTTCGTACACTAAAGGTACCATTGACTTCGGCTTATTTTACTCACTATCTAATGACTATAAACTTGTTGGATATAGTGATGGCAATTGGGCTGGAGACATGGATGATACAAAAAGCACTACTGAGTTTGTGTTCTTAATGGGAGATACTACTTTCACATGGATGTCGAAGAAACAACCTATTGTCACTCTCTCTACTTGTGAAGCCGAGTATGTCGCAGCTACATAATGTGTCTGCCATGCTATTTGGCTAAGGAACTTCTGAAGGAGTTGGATATTCCATAAAAGGAGCCAACTAATATTTATGTTGACAACAAATCTGGAATAACATTCGCAACGAATCCAATCTTCCATGACAGAAGCAAGCACATTGATAAACACTACCATTATATAAGATAATGTATTGCAAGAAAAGAGGTGCACATAAAGTATGTGAGGTCTCAAGAACAAGCTGCAGATATCTTTACCAAGCCACTCAAGAATGAAGACTTTGTTAAGATGAGAAGATTACTTGGAGTTACAAAACCAAGTTTAAGAGGGGTGTTGAATAAATAAATTGATTGAGGTCCATTAGGCTTAGTTGTTAAATGACCCAATATCTAGAAATATTCAAGAGATGTTTAACCCAAAAGCTAGAATAATCCACTCTAGATATCTCCATGAAAATATCTAGAGAATAGTTGTATCTAGAAACGCCATCATAATCGCGGAAAGAAACTTTCTCAACAAAGTTCATCTTTGTTTCCCCAGGTTCCCTTTAGAATGATTGGGCCCATTTTGATTTCGAGTGATTCCTCCTCAAGCTCTGAATGTAGTGGTAGTAGTAGTAGGTCTGAAGATACAGTAAACCTGAAACCATCTTCTTCAAATATATTGCGCGATACTTCGTCTCCCATCGCGCAAGAGTATCGCGGTCGAAAGAGTCCAAGTCCTTTACCGTTAAATGTAATATATCCGGCAAGGTATCCTTTAAAAAAAAAGAATTTTGATAATTATAAATCTGTATTTGCTGTCTCTGCTTCCCCTGATTCGTCTTCAACTACTGATTGTTCTTCTTCTGAATCAGATTTTGTGTCTCCCCAAATCAAGGAAATAATGGCAAGACGCGGTGTACATGAGAAGAAGAAACATAAGTTGCATTCTGATTCCAAGAAGAAAGTTCTGCACATTGATCCCGAAGGAGAGTCCCCTGTCAAACAGAATTTACGGGATGAGGAATCCCTACGCTGGGTAACAGATACGGTATTGGATACCGATTCTGTATATTGTTCTCCAGAAGAGCTGGCGCAGGTAACAGCTGCTATCCACCTCACTCCGGACAAAGCCTTTGATGATCAATGGGAAGTTGGTGTCGTCCCAAAGAACAAGCGTGTTTGTTCTTCGAGCACAGAAGGATCGACCAGACATTTCATAATGATGTACTCCTATTTTTCCTTATCCATAGGAGTTTGTCTTCCCTTTTCCTCTTTTGTCTGTAAACTGATGGCGCATCTGAACTGGCGCCCTCTCAATTGACCCCAAATGCCTGGAGTTTTATCAGGGTATATGAGATGGTCTGCAAGGCCTATAGATTATATCAGTCTCCTGAGTCTTTCTTATATATGTTCAGTGTGATGGGACCACATTCGAGCTGGATATCTTTTAGGAGCAAGGTAAGGTTCTGTGAGTACTACAGGAAGATTAACAAGTGGACCACAGAATACTTCAAAATTTATCCAGCTGAAGATACCACCCCCTTTTTCTTGGGAGAAGATAAGACTCCCATCTTTCCCTTGTATTGGACCGAGTATCCTGCTGAGGGTGTGAATTTAGTCTATAATTTTGATGATTTGAGTGATCTGGAACAGAAGACTGTGACCACTTTGAGTAATATCGCTCATGAAGCTTCTGATACGGGCTCTCTGAGCACGTATACAATTTTGAATGAATATTCTGATGATGATATTCGAGCTTTTTTGGGTAACTTATACCTCTATTTGTTTGTTGAGTTCATGCATAAAGAACTTTGTATAGCTCTATGTATAAAGATGTTTAGATATTTCTAACGCGAATGTCGTTTTCCAATTTTGTTGCAGATAGTTCAATGGTGGCTTCGTTGAGCAGGTTGGAGAAGATAGCGGCCAATCGCGGTGCTACTGAGGCTGGTCCCTCTGTGCCTGCCAAGCCTTCCATGTCTGCAACTGCCACTATCGCGGAATCAAGCGAGAATGCAATCGCGCGGTTGAAGTCACCAATGAAACCTTTAAGTCCTCCTGCTGCCCCCGTGAATGTCATCCCTCCTGAAAAGGTGATGGAGGATATCGCGAAGGGGAAGAAAAGAAGTTTTGAGGAGATGGTTGGGAAGTCCAATGTAGACTTTGTTTATTTTGGTGAAGGCTGGGAATTCGATAAAGACATGTATACCAAAGGTAGAGAAGTCAGACCGCGCATTGAAGCACTGCCAAGAGAAAAATGGCTAAAGACTTCTGTCAACCTGAGCATAGCGAACCAGTTCATTATGTCTATGCCTGGTAAGTGACTTGCTACTTTGCTATTTGGTTTAAAATATGATATCGTGCATTTAGTTAGAACTCTATTCTATGTAGCAGGTTTTGTGGACTTCTTGAAAGAACACATTGATGAACTGAAGGGTGACATCGCTCAACAACGTACTGATTTTGAAGATAAACTAAAGAAAGTGGAAGAAAAGGTGGCCAAGATGAAGGCCGATTTGGAGAAGAAGGACAATGCCTTGAAAGAAATGACAACCTCCAACAAGGGATTGGAAGCGGAGAAAATTGATTTGAATAAGCGTGTCATGGAGCTGGAGGGAAATGCAGATACGTAGGCAGAGGAGAAGGCTTTCTTAACTAGCGAAGTTAAGAGGCATCAGGGTTTGTTTGAGAGGGAAGCTGAGGGGACCTATTATAATAACAGACAGCAAGTGCGCTTCTTCAACCCTACGGCGAAGTTGGACAACGTCCATTACTATTACTATCTCAAGGATGGACAGCTGATGACGCTTAACGACCAAGATCAAGAAGTTCCAGTGGAGTTAATTAGCGCGATGGATACTGAGACTATCGCGCCGTCCATGCAAAAGTCAACCCTTTAAGGACCAGCTACCACGGGTGAGGATCGCGTTGAAGATAATGAGGGTCCTCAAGACATGTCTATCCAGACAGTGTGATTTTGCTTAAAACTTTTCTGGATTTTTGGTCTGTAAGGGGGTATCCCCAATTTGTACGAGGCAATGCTTATTTCCCCAATTTGTTTTGAGATAATGATATTTTGTTGACAAAATGGATGTTATATAGGCCGTAATGGCTACTTTATTGTCTGTTTCTCTTTCACGTGGATGTGTGATGACTGTATACCATGCATGTAGCATATCGCAGTGTAGATGTGATTATATCTTCGTTAGATGAAGAACTATGGTATAACAGAGATGCTTCCGGCGTACCTTACTGTCATAGGACGCTATGGTGTACTCATATAAGGTTATGTCAAAAGTTGATAACCTTCGAGGAGTATTACCCTCCTCATCCTTCTTCTTTTCCTTGAAGCCTTTCCTGAGGAGATTGAGGTGTCGCCCTAGATAATGCCATAGGAGTTGATGTGTGTTTGGAAAGCATTGTTTACCTTCCTTGTTTGCGCAATAAATCAGCGCGCTTGTTCCTTTAGCTGGAACTAGGGTTCATGCTTTGTATGGTACTTGAGAACCATAGGCGAATATCTGTGATAATTCATAATGCATATATTTTGCATACCTTTGTTGGTAGCATGCTTTCGAGGTGTTATGTCATTTTAGTTGTATTTGACGTTTGCCAAAAGTATCGCGCTTTGGAAGTAGTTTTAATCAATTAAGGCTTATCCTTCCTTTCATCCTTTTCATCGCGATGAAACTTTGTAAGATGTTTTGTTAGCTTCCTTTTATCGCGCTGGAACTTGGAGGATCCTTTTGGGGGATCCTTTAGATTGGAGGATCCTTTTGGGGGATCCTTTAATTTGAAGGATCCTTTAAGTTGGAGGATTCTTTTGGGGGATCCTTGAAGTTGGAGGATCCTTTTGGGGGATCCTTTTGATTGGAGGATCCTTTTGAGGGATCCTTGAAGTTGGAAGATCCTTTTGGGGGATCCTTTAGATTGGAGGATCCTTTTGGGGGATCCTTGAAGTTGGAGGATCCTTTTGGGGGATCCTTTAGATTGGAGGATCCTTTTGGGGGATCCTTTAAGTTGAAGGATCCTGTAAGTTGGAGGATTCTTTTGGGGGATCCTTGAAGTTGGAGGATCCTTTAGATTAGAGGATCCTTTTGGGGGATCCTGTAAGTTGGAGGATCCTTTTGGGGGATCTTGTAAGTTGAAGGATCCTTTTGGGGGATCCTTTAAGTTGGAGGTCATCGCGCTTTGCGGTATCGCGTCCTTATGGTTTGGCAATTGTGGACATGTTGTGACCCTGTCCACTTAATTATATGCGTGATGCAATATGTATCAATTATGGAGAAATTTGCAATCTTTATTTGATAAGTTGGAAAAACAAGTTGGAAAAACAAATATGCTACGAATAAGAAAAGACTTAGCTATAAAATATCTTAAGCTTGTCTGCGTTCCATGTGCGCGAGATAGTGAGTCCAGACAATGTCTCAATGACATATGCACCCTTATCAGTTTTGTTGTGGATGCGATATGGACCTTCAATTCGCGGCTAGTTTACCTTGTCGCGCGTTCTTATTGCCAATGTCCGCTCTTCGTAGGACTAAGTCGCCTACGTTGAAACTTCGTTTGGTAACTTTTAAGTTATAGCACGCTGTAATTCTTTGCTTTAATGCTACCTCCTTGACATGAGCAATTTCGCGCATTTCATTGATTACATCTAAATTATGTAGTAATGCCTACGAATTGTTGTCTTCATTCGTGTACATCCTTCTCCATGATGGTTCTCCAATTTCAACTAGAATCATGGCTTCACTACCATAAACCATGCAAAACGGGGTTTCCCCGTAGTTGAATGCGGGGTTGTTCTGTAACCCCATAACACAAAGTCTAATTGTTCAGGCCAGTCTCCTTTAGCTGCTTCTAGTCTTCTTTCCAATCCTCATTTTAAGACTCGATTTGCAGCTTCTTCCAATCCATTTGTTTGTGGATGTTCCACAGATGTGTATCTGTGTTTGACATGCAAATCTTGAAGTATTTGATTGAATTTTTTATCCACGAACTGCGTACCATTATCAGTTATGATGGTATGATGGACGCCAAATCGGCTTATAATTTGTCGATAAAAGAATCGGCGAACCTTACTGGCTGATATCGTGGCTAAGGCCTCTGCTTCGATCCATTTAGAAAAATAATCTATTGCTACTAGTAACCATTTTACCCCTCCTACTGGAATTGGGAATGGTCCTAATATATCCATGCCTCATGGGTAGAACGGCCAAATAAACCATTAAATTTTCTTAAGAAATAAATTTAATGAAAATCTAAGGCAAAATATAAAATGTCGTGTATCATTAAACAATATTGATGAATGCAATTTGGATTTATGTATATGTTCAAATGAAACATTTTTTTTTTTATAAAAAAAATTACATACAATGATGACAACTCAGATATCTCGGATTCTTGATTTAATGAAATAATTTATACCCATAAATTGAAATTAAATTATTTATGCATATTCAACTCCCTTGTACTTGTGCAACTACCAATTGTGAATCGATTTTGAGGATTATTTTTGTTGCCCCCAAGTCTTTTTCCATTGCAAGTCCTGCGAGAACCGCTTCATACTCGGCTTGGTTGTTTGAGGCCTTAAACCCAAAATGGATAGAATGTTCCACTGTTATACCTTGAGGGCTTTCCACGATGACTCCTGCACCACTTCCTTTAACATTGGAAGATCCATCGACAAAAATAATCCAATCCTCATTCACCTCAGCCTGATGTAGGTTTGTCATTTCGACGAGGAAATCGGCTAATACCCGAGCTTTGATTGTTTGACGCGGTTCGTAAATGATGTCGTATTCAGATAACTCTATTGACCATGAAATCATGCGACCTGCCAAATCAGGTTGTCTCAGCACCTGTCGAAGGAGCTGGTTTGATCGAACCTTGATTGAGTGCCCCTGGAAATAATGGCGCAAACGTCGCGATGTTAAAATAAGTGCAAAAGCTACCTTTTCTATCTGTTGATAACGCAGTTCTGGTCCTTCGAGTGCTTTGCTGACAAAGTAGATTGGATGTTGTTCTTGGGAATCTTCGCGCAATAAGACAACGCTTATAGCCTCGTTGCTGACTGAAAGGGAAAGAACCAAAGATTCATCTGGTTGAGGTTTGACCAAAACTGGTGGTTTGGACATCGTCTGGTTTGAACATCGAAATTTGGTTGTAGCCTGAATATGCATCCATAAAGGATAGAATCTGGTATCCCGCGGAGTTATCCACCAATTTGTCAATGGTGGGGAGAGAATAAAAATCCTTTGGGCAGTATTTGTTAAGGTCTGTGTAATCCGTACACATGCGCCACTTCCCGTTGGCTTTTTTGACTAACACGACGTTAGAAAGCCACGTAGAGTAAGTGATTTCTCTAATCACTCTTGCATTAAGCCGTTTTGCTACTTCAGTTTCAACCACCTGTTATTTCTCCGGGGATATTTTGCGCTTCTTCTGCGCGATGGGTTTAGCCTTTGGATCTAAGGTTAAATGGTGACATATTATGTCTGGGTCTATTCCTGGCATGTCAGCCGTTGTCCACGCAAAGAGGTCTTTATTCTTTAGCAGCATTGCCACCAACACACTTTTTTCTGCTTCTGGTAGATGTCGTCCAATCTTGGTAACGTTTTCAGGTAGTGGTCCGACTTGGAGATTTTCCAACTCGCCATCAGGTTGAGGACGTATATCGCGCAGATCTTCGCGCATATCAAGATCAGTCATATTGACTGATGCTTTGGCTTTTTCGTCAAGCTGTATTGGAGTTTTAGCTCATAAACTGGTGTTATAACAGTTGCGCGCTATTTTTTGGTTGCCCCTAATGGCAACTACCGTGCCAGTCGTGTCACGGAATTTCATTAAAAGGTGGGGCATAGAAATGATTGCCTTTAACGCAGCAATAGTTGGTCTTCCTAAGATAACGTTATATGCAGATGCATATTCAATGAAATAAAACTATACTTTGATAGTCCGAGCCTGAGGCATGATTCCAAAGGTAACCCACATTTCAATGGTACCTTTGGGTTGTACGCATTCTCCAGCAAAACCAATTAAATCCGAACATCCATGAACTAGATGTTCTTCTGGGGTGTGCATCGCGCGAAAAGCATCCCAGAAAATAATATCAGCAGAACTACCATTATCAAACATAATACGTTTTACCTGGAGATTAGCCATGCAAGCTGAGATTACCAGTGGGTCATCATGGTCTGGAATGATGTCTCCATAGTCATCATCGTCAAAACTTATGGCCTGCCTCTGATCACGAGAAGTAGAAGGACGAGCATGAACGCCTATTGTCATTACGGACTTTAAATTTTTTTACGTTGAGACTTAGTCGCGCCTCCTCTCACTGACCCTCCAGCGATAGTGGCTTAGACTCCTAATACGTTATTAGGTAACTGAAGTGGTTTCTGTTGCGCGATACGCTGTCTGTTTCACTATGGAGTCCTTTGGCGTCTGTCAGTAGAGGCCTCTCTTGCATTTCTGCGATCGTGTTTCCGTGTAGGATTGTAGTCCCCTCTGGGATATGCCCTTTGTTCATTAGGGTTTTGGTCGCGATCTGGGCTTCTATCGCGTCTTCTTTGCGTCTTGTATTCCCTGCAGCTAGAAACAAATTCCTGGAGTTTCCCAGCTCTTATGAGTGTTTTGATAGTATTTTTCAGCTCGAAACATTCATCAGTTGTATGGCCTTTATCGTTGTGGAACTTTCAAAACTTTGTCTCATCGCGCTGCAGTCCTTTTTTCATTGGAGGGGGTTTGTTAACTCATACATAACCTGTTTGGAATACTTCTTTCAAAACCCGTCTCTGGGACGTATTCAATGGAGTATAATTGTCATATCTTCCCCACTTCCTTTTTTCACGAAATTTTCGTTGAAAATTCTTTTGGACGTCTTTTTCAAAGTTGTCTATGTCGGCCCTGGTATTGGGAATTGCACGTGAACGTTTATAATCTTCCAAGTTGATGAATTTTTTGATCGCGCACGACAGTTCTTCGATAGTATGTGGTGGCTGTTTGGCTAACGACATAGAGAAAGGGCCTTCCAATAGTCCTTCAGTAATGATATGTAGTTAGACTTGTGGATCCAAGTCTTGGACTAGGAGTGCTTTATCTAAGAATCTATTGAGATAATCGCGTAATGTTTCGTTTGGTCCTTGGCGCACAGTTTTTAGCGCATGCGTAGATTTGTATTGCGCTTTACTTGTTGCAAATCGCACAAGAAATTGGTTGGTTAAGTCCTCCCAGCTTTGTACTGAATTGGGCGGTAGCGCAGAATACCACCTAAGTGCTGTCTCTTTTAAGGTTGTTGGAAACAACCGACAAGCTATTGGATCAGCTACATCTTGAGCCATCATATTGTTCTGGAATTGTTCCAGATGTTCTTGCAGATCCCCTTTTCCGTTATACTTTTCAGTTGTAATCTTGACGTCCCTAGGAATTGGGATGTTCATTATGCATGGGGTGAATGGGTGAAGAACTCGAGAAAACGTCCTAGAATTTCCATGAGAATTCTCATTCTCATTAGTGTCTTTCATTTCTTCACCTTTTTTGTTTTTGTGACCCGAAGGTCCAGGGTCACCAGTTAAATGTTCCTGCCTCGGTTCAGTTTCTCTAGAATTTTCAGGATTTTTCTCCTTCTCAAGTTTTTTTTCTTTTTCTGGATTTTCCTTTTTGTTCTTTTGAGCTCTTTTCAATCGAGCTAGATCTCGATTTTGTTGGGAAATTTTCCCTTTTTGTTGTGTGATAAGGTCCAGCAGGTGCTGAGTTGTCGGTGGGTTATCCTGATGGATGGAAAGTGGTGCCACCGACGAAGCTGATTTTTCGCGGGAAGCAAGAGTCTCCTTCCGCTTACCTTTGGAGCCGTTCTGGGATTTGCTTCTGGTATCAACCATGTTTTTAATTTGAGAGAAATGTGGGTTCTAACTAGTAGATTACCACAGACGAAGCCAATGATCAGACCAAATACAATATGGGCTGACCAATATGTATCGAGCCTAATCACACACGGTTGAAATGTGGATTGTTGTTCTTGGTCTTGGGCCTGGAATTTGAGTTGAATCTTACTATGCATTTGTCCTTTGCTGCAGCGCGATGAATCCGAATGGGGGGTACCTGTGAAGACACTCCGATGCTTAAGTCTGTATCAGAGGCAGGAGTTTTTATCTTATTAATGTAAAGAATGATCGTACTTGGGTGTTGTACCCTCTGCTTATATAGCGGTTATGATGCCGCCTTAGAGCCCGTTTGGATGAGCTTTTTTTTCTTCAAAAGCTGTTTTTTTTAAGAAAAAAAAGCACTTCTCGAAAAAAGTCTGTTTGGATGCCCGCTTTTAAAAAAAACAGAAGTCATAAAAAAAGCCAAAAACTTACTTTTTTCGAAAGCTAAAAATTTTAGCTTCTCAAATAAGCAGAAGTCAAAAGTCAAATATTTTTTTCAAAAATCAAATATTTTTTTAAAAATCTAAATAGCTGTAACTTTTATAAAAAGTACTTTAAAAATAAGGAATTGATAAAAAGGACTTTTAAAAAAAGTGAATACAAACGGGCCCTTAGTAAGGCGGCATAGCCTCTGAGTGGCCAGGCTTGGGCTGCAGGTCAGTGCTAGAACCTGAGTAGCCTTATCTTCTTAATGTCAAGCCATAAAGTCGCGGCAAGCTGGAATTGTCTTCCGTTTATTGGTATAAAGGCGCGATGGGATTGCCTTGGGTCTTAAGTTAGCTTCCTTAAGGGCGATTTTATCCGCGATATGGGCATCGTGTCTCATGAGCGATGTTGTCCATCGCGCTTTGCTCTAGATCCTTAATGGGAGTGGGCTTCCTCGTGTGTCATTGGGCTTCTAATGGGCCTATATTTTATCCGGATCAATATCCCAAAAAAAAAGTTTGTTCGATTATAATCAGTAATTTTAAGTTCGAATCATGGATATATAGTTATATTAAAATTTTGGTAGGGAAAATTTTTGTCACTTTTATAATTCTGCCTTATCCGACCACACTAATCGAGTAACGGAACAAATAGGAAAACAAAAAAAAACATATGTAATTCCTTTCATTTAAAAAAAATTCTTATTATCTGTACCAAAAAAAACTTATTATTTATGTTTTAAACATTAAACTTTATATCAAGTACTACAAATTAAATAATAAAAGTTACATATTTTTATTATTCAATTTATAACTTTTATTATTAAATTTGTAACTTTTATTACTCAACCCTATTTTTTTTAAAGGAAGTACGATGATTATAATAATTTTTAAAAGGGTCCTTCGGATGTCCTGTTACAGACATCCAAAAATAAAAAATAAAAAATAAAAATAACTATGTATTATGGGTAGCACATAGTGTTAGTATATGGATGTCCTAGAGACAATCTTTTGATTAGATTAGGACATATGTGGACCTTTTATATTGTCGCAAATAAATAAAAGCACTCTTTATCCTGTTTCATATTTTGTCTCAATATTATTGTTAATATTTTATATGAGTAACTGGATAAACCCCTTGGAATAGAACAAGTATCTCTTGAGTATCTGTGATGAGATCACGATCATGAGGATTCAAGGATACCGCACGTTTATTCCTAATTTTATGTTCCTAGTCTAGAGACATTGAGAATGAGGATCAGTGATCTCGGGTAAGACTAGCACAACTTATCTACTTGTATTTGGATACAAGGTAAAGACCTTATGTGCTACAGATATGCAGATGTCTTAGCTAAAGTCGTGGGTGGACCTATAAGGGTATAGCTCGCACTAAACAGACCACAAAGAGACTCTATGAGGAAATCTCACATATAGTATCATTAGAGTAGTCTCTTTATATTTGGGTATGTCTTTCCTTATACCAGAAGTTATTACCTAAGCTGTGTTCTAGAAGGCATGCTTTGATTGTATACCTCGTCTTCCTGAAACATGGAGACTCATAGGTACACTGTTGGGCTTGTCCTGAAAGAGCACAAGGCTAGGGTGATAAGCTGAAGGAATTCGTCAAATCTCTGTTAGAGATTAGGTTATCTATAAACCGGAGAAATCGGGATGACATTTACTGAGACTCGGAAATCTATGCATAGTAAAAGAGATCATGAGATGATCTGCCTTTAGAGTCAGTAAATTGAAGATTCCCTATTTCGAATAAAGCTTACCCTAAACCGCAAGGGTTGATACGTTTCCTTACCCTAAGTTTAATGGGAAGGTAACCGAGACGAAAGGAAATATATACGGCAACCTAATATGTGTAATAGGATGATCAAGTCATTAATCTAACTAGCTCTGGGGCAACAAAGCATTGCTAGTGCTCTGTGTTGTCATTAAACAGGTTGTGGGCTTGTTGGGCCCGAGCCCATTTATGTTAGTGGCTATGTTGGACCTAATGGGTCACACACTAACACCTTATTGTCATGATGATCTAGCATTAAAGGTATTGGGCCTAATAATGGTTGTTAGCCTAAGAAGAAGTTTGGAAGCCCACCTAAAGGGAAAAAGGGCACATGGATCATGTAATGGGCTTGGATGGTCCAAGACATTACTAATTAATGTAATTGGTTAAATTAATTATCAAATATTTAGATTTTGAATTTTGAATTTTGAAATTTGAATTTTGAATTTGAATTTTGAAATTCGAATTTTGAATTTGAAATTTGAATTTTGAATTTGAAATTTGAAATTTGAAATTTGAATTTGAGTTTTGAAATTTGAATTTGAATTTTGAATTTGAATTTAGAATTTAAATATTTGAACATTTGAATTTAAATGTTTGAATTCGAATTTGAATTGGCTGTGAGAAGTTGTTTCATAACAAAAGGATAAGATGAGATCTTGTTTGAACAAATCCCTTGTATCAAGAGGAGATCTTTGGAGATCATCCAAGGCTGAATGGGGCGCCACTTTTGGTTGGATATGAGTGTCATCTTGTCAATCAAACAAGCTCCAATCATATTTGGTTGTTGAGAGAATCAGTGAGCTAGTTGGTTCAAACTTGAATGCAACTGCTCAACGTATCTGGACCCCTTTTGGGGCTGAATGGTGCGCATAGATAAGATGGTCATATGATGACCATTAGGTCAGAATCTTGACTAGATAAAGACCTAGTCTCATGAGGATTCAAAGTGGAGGTTGTTGGGAATTTTGAATTGCAACAACTCCACCTTTATCTCCTCTTGTTGTGCGCCACTTTTAATGTGATTAAAAGTGAAAAATCTGAATCAACCCTCACTCTCTTGTGCGCCAACTTGGGTAAGTTCTCCTTAGGGTTTTCACAAAAACTCCTAGCCAATTCTACTCCAATCCATGCCCCACTCTTATGAAGTTTTCATGTTGAAGACTTCACTCTTCTAAACACCTTTACCTAGCCTCCTCCCCCACACATTGGACGCCTAGCAAGCTTGGTGTGGTGGTCAATTGGTGGCTTTCAAGAAAGTGTTCTTGCATCTTGACGTGGGTGGTGTGGATCAACGTTAGAGGGTTTGAACCCTTCAAACCTGACAGTGATCTCCTTGCTGTTTGAATCACAAACAAAGGTAACATCATGATGTCTTAAAGCATGAGTCTTGAATGCATGTGTAGTTCCGCTTGAGAAATTTTGTTTTTCCCTTTCACATGCTTCGGCCTTCAAGGCCATTTAACTTTCACATAGTTATTTTTTCCATACCCCTTATAACTATGTACTACGGGTAGTACATAATTATAATATTAAAGTTTTTTTATACTCCTTATAACTACGTACTACCCGTAATACATAATTAGTTTTTTGTTGCAGAATTCCTACAATATGATTCTTATATTTCCCCTTTTAAAATCTTCAAATCTAATGTTTCATTTTTTATCTTTACAGCCAAATTTGAGTTTCCTTGTTAGTCAAACCATTGAAGAGTTCTTTACTCGACTTCAAAAGTCAATGCCAATGTACTTTGTATATTGCAAGGAAATCTCCTAAGAGAAGCAGAAAAAAGTTGGTATTTGTTATGGCAGGTCCTTTTAGGTCCAGTTCATTGAGCCTAGTTCATTGGATCCACTATCAAATTTTCATTCTAGATTCTTCTAGAGCACATCTTATGATAAGCCATAGAGCCTCACCACATAAGATTCCCCTTCTTCCCCCTATATTGCTGCCTCTATATACTGACAATGGGTTCAGTATGCCTAGTCAAAGAGACTAGGATGGCTAGGTGGTGCAGTTATGCTTTCTCTCTCCCCTGCTTGAGAGAGACTTCTTCTCTAAATACCCTCTTCTTCCATTGAGGGTGCATCTTCAAATTTATCCACTTCATCAGTTGTTACTCTGCTATAATATGGAGCCACATCATAGCCATTGACACACACTCCCCTTCTTATGTTCAGTACATGAGAAGCTTCCAATGGTGGACCCAGGAATTATTATGACGAGGAGCGAAAAATATATATTATATTATAAATAAAAGTACTTGTAAGGGTGTGCATGACAACCTTCCCAGAATCTTTTTTTTTTTAATTTCTGTTCCGGGAATAGAAATAGATAAAAAAACTCGTTTGGTAAAATTAGTTTATTTTTTTATTCCCGGGATGAAACGGTTTAATTTTTCTGCTGGGGAACAGAAAAAAGAATAAAAAAAATTATGCTTTTTTGTTCTTGGGCACAAAATAAGAAACATTTATCTTTCTCAATCACTCTCCATCACTACCATCATTACTCCCACCACTACCACCACACCACCACCACAACGCCATCACTATCACCGCTAGCATCACCACCATCATCACCAACAACCACTACAATCACCACCCATCGCCACCACTACCACCACCGCCACCAACCACCACCACTATCGTCGCAATCACTTTCGTCACCACCACTGTTGCCACCACCACCATCGTCGCAGCTACTACCGTCACCACCATCACTATGCCATCACCACTACCATTACCACGCCGCTGCCACCACCACCACACCATATGAAAAAAAAAGTGATGATCTGAAAAAAAAATTATATTATTTGTTGTGTTATCAAACACAATTCTCATTCTCGGAATAACAATAAAACATGTTATCAAACATATTTTTTTCTCAGAAACTATTCCAAGGTACAGAAATAGAAAAGAATTATCTCTTTTTAGAAACAGTGCTAGGGAACAAAATAGTTGCCAAACACACCCGTAATACAATATAGACCTAATATAAAAAAAAAATCTGAAAGAAAATTATTGAAGAATTTAAGATCACTTAACTTTTTTTTTTGGTAATTAAGATCACTTAACTTAACTTTTACTTTATGTGTTTTCATTAGGGGTGTGCATGAAGCGGTTCATAACCGATTTTAACAAAAACCGAACCGAACCGATTTTAAACGGTTGGGTTTTCAAACCGAACCGATTTTCGTCTTTTAAAACTGGTTTTTAATTTTCTAAACTGGTTTGCAACCGGTTCCAAAACCGGTTTATGGTTTATAACAGATTTTGTTTTAAAACCGGTTTTAAACCGATTTTAATTCAAAACTGGTTTGAAATCAAAACTGGTTATGAACCATAAACCGGTTATCAAGTTCAAAACCAGTTTTTTAACAAATTCAAAATCAAATTTTGATGGATTGTGCTATTTTTATAAGTAGTCGTTTGTTTATCTCAGTTATAGGTAATTGACCATATTTCTTGCAAGAATATTCATTGTTTTGGAACTCTCAGGACGAAATGATTCTTATAGAAATTGTTTCACATTGTTTTTACGGAAAACAATTCCATTAAAAATTTCGACAAAAATTTTCGACGAAAAATATTTCCATCAAAATTTGTGACTAAAAACATATATGTAAAAAAATTTGACGAAAAAAGTTTTTGGTCGAATTTTTTTACTGAATATAAATTTCGTCAAAATATTTTCCTCAAAGTATTTCACAAAAAAATATATTCATCGAAATTTTTGACGAAAAATATTTCTATCAAAATTCTCCACGAAACATTTCCTTCAAAAACTTTTGACGGAAAAAAATTTCATCAAAATTCTTTACAGAATTCAAATTCCGTCGAAAGCTTACGACGGAAATATTTTCGTTAACTTTTTGACAAAAAAATTTCCGTCGAAAATTTTAACGAAACACATTTCCATCGAAAATTTTCAACGAAAAATATTTTCGTCATATTTTTTGAAAGAAAATATTTCCATCAAAATTTTAAACGAAACACATTTCTATGAAAAATTTTGGTAAAATTTTTTGATGAACAATATTTCGATAAAAAGATTTGACAAAAATTTTTTTCGTCAAAATGTTTTATAAAAATATTTTTCTTCAAAAAATTTGGGGGAAATGATTGGAGAGAATTCAGATTCCGTAAAGAATTTTGAGAAAAAAAAAATTTCGTCGCAATTTTTTATACAAATATTTTTCGTCAATAAAAGTTTCTGAAATATTTTTCCTCAAAATATTTTTGGTCAAAATTTTCGCTGTAAATATGTTTTGTTGAAAATTTTGCTGGAAATATTTTTCGTCAAAAATTTGGACAGAAATTTTTTCCGTAAACAAATTTGACGCAATTATTTTCTGTCAATTTTTTTTTATGGAAATGTGTTTTGTCAAAAAATAAATTCAGAATTATTTTTCGTTGAAAAGTTTGACAGACTTGTTTCTGTCGAAAGTTTCGACGGAATTTAGATTATATCAAGAATTTTGACTGAAATATTTTGTCCCTCAAAAATTTATGTCAGTGATTATGACAAAATCTTGTTCCGTCTCTAGTTTCGACGAAAAAAAATTTCGTCTCAATTTTCTACGTAATATGATTTTTGTCAAAATTTTCGAGGAAATATTTTTTTCGATAAATTTTAATAGTATTTGAGACTTTTCTAATAATGTCACATTTAAAAATGTTTCATATTTATGTAATTTTCACATTTTAATGCTAATGATAAAAGATAATACTTATTTGTTCTTTAATTGTAAAATAGTTTGGTTATGGATAACCATGGATAACCAATTATTTTTATGGTTTGGTAAATAACCAGTTTATAAAATAAAATGCAGTTTCATATGAAACCGGTTTTTAAAAATAACCGGTTTTTCAAATGTGAAGCAGTTTGGTTATGGATCGGTTTGGTTTTTTTGGACATTTTTAACACTCCTAATTTTCATATTGTTAATAAAAGTACTTGCTATAAAAAATGAAAGAATGAGTACAAGTCTAATCTCACTATCAATGAAAGGGTAAATGATGGACTTTTTGGTTTTTGTTAGCCCTTAACATACAACATACTTCCAAGAATTCAGTCAAGCACATTAACTAGATAAGCACATTTAAACCTGAGAATTGCTTGAAAAACAGATCATTATTTTTTATTTTTTATTTTTATATAGCACACAAAATAACTACAAAAATAACTAAGAAAATTAAAAGAGTTAGAATATCTCCCCTGATAGAAGAATTGCAATTCTAAGATGCAAGCCTACCATTCCCAGATTTAGAGAATTCTTGTCGTTAGCAATAATTAAACCACAAGAAGGAAGAAAAACCTGCACAACGGAACAAACAGTGGCATATAGGAAAAACTATAATACGCACATTAAAACATCAGAGAGAGATATACCAACACCAAGTAACTAAAAATACGAAACAGAAAAATAAACTAATATACAAAATCTCCGTCAGCAAGGAGATATAATCAACCCTCCATGTCATCCCCTTCAGCAGCGTGGGATGACTCAGCAAATGGAGGATCCGGTGGTACGAGATGCCTTGGTGTATGAGACCAACATTCCCAGATTTGATTCCAACTGTGAATCCATGTGAAGAACTCCTTGAAGTATTGTTTCCTCTGAGAGATAGAGTCTCGGTGTCTTTTCCCACAGATTCTCTTTTTAGCGGCCTTCATCCTCCGATAATCCATATACATCTTCCAACTAGTATCAAAGAGTTTCACCACTTCCTTTCCCATTGCCTTCTTTTTTGTAGCCTTACGCTTCCTTTGAGGCTTCCTCTCATGTTTGACATCATCATTCTTTTCAAGAACCTCAAATGCTACTTTCTTTTCTTCCTTAAAAGGAACAAGACAACACGCTTTAAGTTCTTCACCAAGCTCTTGACTAGAAGATTTTTCTGCTTTCCCCACTTCCTTTAAAACATCAAGACTAAAATAGTCGCCTTTGTCAGAAGAATGTTTCATCGAGTCAAAGACGTTGATGGTAATGGTCTCATCATTCGTCCTTAACTCAAGCTTTCCTTGCTCAACATCGATCATGGCACGAGATGTAGCTAAGAAAGGTCTACCCAAAAGAAGTGGCATTTCATTTTCTGCCTCCATATCCAACACCACAAAATCAGCAGGAAAGATGAACTTGTCCACCTTCACAAGAACATCTTCAATTATTCCACTAGGCTTCCTTAAAGATCTATCAGCAAGTTGAAGAGAAACCATAGTGGGTTTTAGTTCTGTGATCCCTGAGGATTTGCAAACATAAAGAGGCATCAAATTAATGCTAGCCCCAAGATCACATAATGCCCTGCTGATTTTTGTGTTACCAATTTCAATACGAATGTTGAAACTTCCAGGATCACGAAGCTTAGGAGGACGTTTCCTTGTAATGATAGCACTGCACTCCTCGGTAAGTGCTACAGTTTGGCACTCTTGTAACTTGTGCTTCCTTGACAACAGATCCTTCATGAATTTAGCATAATTGGGCATACTAGCCAGAGCTTCAGCAAAAGGAATATTGATATGCAACTTTTTGAAAATATCCAGAAATCTGGCATAGTGTTGCTTCTGAGCATCCTTCTTGAATCTTTCAGGATAAGGTGCCATAGCTCTCACATAATCAGGACTCAGCTCAACTTTCTTCTTTTCAGCAAAAATTGGTTGCTCTTTTTCTTCACCTTTCTGAAGAGGCTTCACAACCTTAGAAGGAATTTCAACTTTTTTTTCTGGCTTCTTAACTTCATTAAGCTTCTCTTCAACCTCAGGAGATGGAAGTACTTTACCACTTCTAATTATGATGGCCATACAATCTTCCTTCGGATTGGTAACTGTGTTATTAGGGAAGGTACCTGGAGTTCTATCAGCCATTTGTTTTGCCAGTTGGCCAATTTGATTCTCCAAATTTTTGATAGAAGCCTGTGTGTTCTTGGTATTGGCTTTAGTCTCTTCCATGAAAGCATAGAGTGTTGAGCCATTTGTCCAACTAACATCTCCAAATCAGAAGGTTCCTTGGTTTGGATTGGAGGAGGCTGTAGATAATTATTAGAACTATAGTCAAGACCGCCTCCTTGAATCTTCCGTTGATAATTACTACCTCCAGGAGCAAAATTCTGACCTCTTTGAACACTTTGTTGCTGAGGTCTCTGATCATACCAAATTCCATTCACTTGCATTTGTTGAGGTGAATTAGAAGGCATCAAAGGACATTCATTAGACTCATGATTGTCCTGGCAATATCCACACACAAGAGCAGCAGCTTTAGTCTGAACACCAGCAAGCTGCTATCTACTGAGAAAATAATTTGTTTTCAGCTAGCATCGCATCATTACCTTCCAGATGAAGGATACCTCTCCTAGGCTTTGCTGACAACACTTCATTTTCATTGGCAGCCATCCTCTCAATTAACTCAAGAGTCTCGTTTGCTCTCAGAGTTTTAATAGTGCCACCAGCTGCACCATTTAACACCATCTGAATCTCAGGTTTGCAACCATTGAAGAAGATTCTAACCTGATTACCAGCAGTCAAGTTATACTGAGGACACCTCCTCATTAGATCCTTGAATATGTTCCATGCTCCACACATAGTTTCACCCTCTAACTGAGTGAAATTGGTGATATCATTCACCATCTGGTTGTACCTCTCCATCGAGAAGAACTCGGCAAAGAACTTCTGAGACATATCATCCCATGTAGAAATGTTTGCTGCAGGCTGCCTTTCCAACCAACTATGAGCCTTTCCCTTAAGAGAAAAAGGGACAACCCAACCCGATTGCATCATTAGACACCTGAGGGTGTTTGGTTGAGTCACAGATCCTCAAGAATCTGTCAATAAATCGGTGGGGATCTTCACTCTCCTCTCCTCCAAACTGAGCTCTCTCCACTAATTGCATATGAGAGGACTTGAGCTCCCAATTGTTGGCAATATTTGGCTGAACAATACTCGCATTGGGCCTATTGAATGATGGAGTCAGAATGGTATCCATGAGCAGATTGTCCGCTTTATTGTTTGCTGCCATCTTGTGTGCTTCTTCAGACAGAATTCCTAACTCGTTGAATGCAAGCTTCTTCCGAACAAGTTTTCTGTTCCTCTTTTCTGTTTTTGAAATCTCCAAATCAAGTGGAAATTCTGGCTCTTTACCTCGCATACACTCAGAAAAAAGATTAGTAGCATTGTTTGTCTCTAGAGAAATCAAAAATAAAATAAAATAAAAATCCAATCTTAAAAATCAAAATTAATTGATATATGAAACGTCAATCTCCGGCAACAGCGCCAAAAACTTGATGCTCTCCGGCAAGTATACCGATCGCACAAGTAATATAATGTTAAGTAAAGTTCGTCTCCACAGGAATTGTGATTGTATATCAATTAATAGTCCTTTCAAGAATGGAGGAGTTCAAAGAGTTCGTGACAAATATTGTCGATTTGTGTAAAATGAGAACTGAAAATAAAGACTTGTTTTTATATTTTGGTTATGAGAAAACAATAAAAATGAGAATTGATTTGTGAAAATATGAGAAAAGTATTGTAGCTAGAGTGCACTCACCATATGATCCCCACTTCTTACTTTGGATTGATTTAAGAATACTTATTTATATAAATACTCAAATAATTATCATCCAGAATTAATTAGTTAAATTTCAATCCCTTGGCAATTTAACCCTTTAACCTCAATTGGAATCCTAATATCTTAGTAACCCCTCATGAAAATTAAGCAATGAACACGATAATTAAAGCATCTGCAATTAGCATGCATAATAATTGTTATCTTACCCCCTTTCAAGATCAAAACCCCAATATTCCTATCTAGGATTTTAACCCTCAAACTATCATAAACTATTAGATTGATCAAGTCTAACAAAGAAAATATAAATTTTGCACGAGGTAAAGATAAAGAAATTTATATAAACGAGTAGAAATAAACCAATCCGTCGTAACAAGGATTCACATAAGGTTTGTGACCCTAACTACAATAAAGAAAACCTAGCCAACCATTATCATGGATGATAAATTCAATATTCAATATTATTTGAGAATGTAGATGGAAGAATAAAGAAGATCAAGAATTTCTCTCTGGAGCTCTCCTTCTGACGCACGACGGTCTCCTTAGGTCCAGAATACCTAATTCTTGTGCTGAGCCTCCTTTTTATAACCTTTCTTTTCATCTTCCAAAATTGCCCTTTAGGAAGCACGGGCTGTGATTTCGCAATCTGGCACTCTTAGCGTCAATTTCACGCTAAGAGCGTGGCTGCCTCTGAATGCTGACGCCACTAGCGTGGGATCCACGCTATCAGCATGGGAGCAAGAATGGTTTCACGGCATCAGCGTGAGTTCCACGCTATGAGCGTGGAGGTCTCTGATTCTTCACGCCATCAGCGTGACATCCACGCTATGAGCGTGGATTTTCATTTTGGTAAATCTCCATTTGGCTCCAGTTTTGTCTGCTTTTCCTACAAAATCAGCATAAAATCAGTTGAACAATCCTGGATTTGGAATTTCAGCAAAGCAACAATAAACGTTGCCTTTTTTTACTCAGGATTAACCAATATGCTTCTTCTTTTTGGCTTGAATTTACCCATATGCTGAAGGCATATCAAACTTCAATCTAATGGTTACTTGATACAAGAGCCACTGATCACATATCACATGATATTTCTCAATTTTGTTTTCTTCAAAAGATAAAACATGTACCTATTTTACTACCTAATGGTCATTGAGTCATAGCTACACATTCAGGCATAGTAAAACTGTCATCTCAGCTTATTCTATTAGATGTATTGTATGTTTCCAATTTCCATGTCAATTTAGTATCTGTTACTAAACTCCTAAAAACCACTACATTTACACTAATCTTTTTTGGTTCCTTATGTTACTTGCAACAGCCCCATACCAAAGTGATGACTGGTTTTGCTAAGCAGCAAAATGGGCTCTATGTGATAGATCTTGAAGTTATAGGTACACTAACCTACCAATACAATGCAGTATGCAACACAGTCTTTAATTTCAATAAAGATACCCTCCTTTGGCACAGAAGACTTGGGCATATACCTAAGAAACTGATGCAACAGATGTCAATTAGTTTTCCCTGTATTACTTGTTCAGGAACAATAGATCCTTGTGATGTATGCTTTTTAGCTAAACAGAAAAAGCTTCCTTTTGTATCAAGCTCTACAAAATCCAATAAACCATTTGATTTGATCCATGCTGACATCTGGGGTCCATGTTCATTATTTTCAGTTCATGGTGAAAGATATTTCTTAACAATAGTTGATGAATTTTCCAAGTTCACATGGGTGATCTTGATGAAGAATAAAAGTGAGACCAGAAACCATATCCAAAACTTTGTTACACTCATTGAGAACCAGTTCAATGTTACCATTAAAACCATTAGAAGTGACAATGGAAATGAGTTCATGATGAAAGATTATTTCCTCAGCAAAGGAATAATCCACCACACATCTTGTGTTGCAACTCCTCAGCAGAATGGAGTAATGGAGCGAAAACATCAGCATCTTTTAAATGTAGCTAGATCCTTATTCTTCCAAGCAAAGTTACCTTCCACCCTTTGGCCTTACACCATAATCCACACTACCCATCTTATAAACAGAACGATCACTCCCCTACTGTCAAATTTATCTTCATATGAAGTCCTTTACAACACTAGACCCAACCTTACCCATCTCAAGGTTCTTGGTTGTCTCTGCTTTGCCACAACAAATACTGCCCATCGCACCAAATTTGCACCAAGAGCCATCAAATGTGCTTTCCTTGGTTACAAACAAGGAACAAAGGGATACATTGTTTATGATTTAACATCACAACAAATTCATGTTTCTCGAAATGTTACTTTCTTTGAGGATCATTTTCCCTTCCAAAAGATTGATACCCCGTCTATTGCATGTACCACCATTTTTCATCCTAAATAAAATACACCTTGTACCATTCATCCAATCCCACAACCACAACCACAACAATCACCTTCACAACCACAATCCGATACTCCACAACCTCAAACATCCTCGAATACAACTTCATCATTTCCAATAATACATTCTGATTTCCAGGAAATTCTACCTGTTCATACTGCTTCACCATGCAGATCCACCCGACCTCATCATCCTCCTCGCTATCTTCAAGACTATCACACTGCCCTACTTACTGCAAAGCAATCTCAATCACATGGAGGTATGTTTCATTCTATTCATTCTTCTTTTTCTACTCCATATCCTTTATCACATGTATTGTCTTACTCTAATTGCACACCACATTATAAAATTTTTTGCCTTACGGTATCTGCCAACACTGAACCTCACACATATGCACAAGCCATCAAACATGTTCATTGGCAACAAGCTATGCAATCAGAACTTGCTGCTCTTGAACTCAACAACACATGGTCTCTTGTTGATTTGCCTCCTGGAAAGCTTCCCATCGGCTGTAAATGGGTTTTTAAAATCAAATACCATGTTGATGGATCAATTGAACGCTATAAGGTTCGTTTAGTGGCAAAGGGCTTCACTCAACTTGAAGGAGTTGATTCTTTCGACACCTTCTCTCCGGTTGCAAAGGTCACGACCATAAGAGCTCTTCTTTTGATTGTTGTAGCACAAGGATGGCATCTGCAACAATTGGATGTAAATAATGCTTTCCTACATGGTGAGCTCCATGAGGAAGTATCCATGACTCCTCCACCAGGTTTACATTGCTCTAAACTAGGTCAGGTCTTCCGTCTGCAAAAGTCTCTCTATGGCTTGAAACAAGCCAGCCGTCAACGGCATTCCAAATTGTCTACAGCACTGTTATCCTTTGGCTATCAACAATCATTTGCAGATCATTCTTTATTTACCCTTCGACGTGGCTCAGGTTTTACTGCTCTTTTAGTATACGTCGACGACATTGTACTCTCGGGTAATGATTTAGATGAAATCACACATGTAAAATTCTTTCTAGGTGATCATTTTAAAATCAAGAACCTGGGCAATCTTCGCTATTTCCTTGGTCTTGAAATATCTAGATCATCTACTTTTTTTATTTGTCAACCAAAGAAAGTACACGTTATAGATTTTGTCAGATGCTGGATTTCTTGGAGCCAAACCTATGGCTACACCAATGGATTCTTCTTGCAAACTCACCACATCTTCTGATTTAACTTTAGATGATCCATCTCCTTATCGCAGGCTTATTGGCAAACTCCTTTATCTCACAACGACACGTCCAGATATATCTTTTGCAGTTAATCGACTTAGCCAATTTGTCTCTAAACCATCTGACTTACATTTACAGGCAGCTCATAGGGTGCTTCAATATCTCAAAGGAACACCCACTTCAGGTCTGTTTTACTCTACTTCCAGTGACCTCACTTGCAGATTCGGATTGGGGTGCTTGTTTAGAATCTCAAAAATCCATCACTGGTTATTGTGTATACTTGGGCTCTTCCCTCATTTCATGGCGCTCAAAGAAGCAACCTACAGTTTCCTGTTCTTCGTCTGAGGCGGAATACCGTGCTTTGGCTTCTTTGACCTGTGAACTTCAATGGTTGCAGTACCTTCTCATGGATCTTGGTATATCTTGGAGTCGTCCAGCATCTGTCTATTGTGATAGTCGTTCTGCCATTGGCTTGGCACACAATCCTGCATTCCACGAGCCTTCCAAACACATCGAGATTGACTGTCATGTCACTCGAGAGAAGATACGTTCTGTTTGATTCACATCTTACCTACTACATCCAATGACCAACTGGCTGATTTCTTCACTAAGCCTTTGCCTTCAGTCCAGTTTCGTTTATTGCTCTCCAAACTGGGTGTTCACGATGTTCACCGCCCAGCTTGTGGGGGAGGGGTATTAACGGATGTAGCTGATAAAACTTAACTTATTTAATACTTTTACTTTTATCATTTTATCAGTTACATAGCTTTCTAGTTGTTACGTAACTTACGGATTCTGTTGTATAGTTAGTTGATAGATACAGTTAGTTAGTTGATAGGTACAGTTAGTCTTTAGCATCTTCTTCATGAGCCTGATATATTTTAAAGGCAATTAACCTTTCTGTATAAATACTCTGTACATTGCTTAATTCAATAAGATGAATCATTTTAATACAAATTTCAATATCACCCATCAGCTTAAGCTTTTGGGTTGAATTGGTTTTTTACAGAAGCTAAACACTAAGTGGACACCTTTATTGTGTTTGTTGAATAAGATTGAATATTTGAGTTTAGTTAATCTTCAAGTATAACTAATCTCCAAGTATGACGCTATTCATGATCAAATTCTAGGTAAGGAAAAACTGCCTTCTTTTTTCAAAGTGTTTTGCAGTATTCAATAGAAGAGAGTAGAGGCAGTCAAATTATAAATATATAGTATTTGTTTTTTCTTACCCTAAATCGTAAACCCCTAGCCCTCCATATAAGTACGCGCTTAGCAGCTGTCACCTATGATGCACGGACACGGGACACGACACGACACGCCGACACGTTAATTCTAAAAAATGGCATATTTTGACACGTTGGGACACGTTTTGATATTAAATAATAATTTTAATATATATAATATAATTTATATTTAATAGATATAACAGTCCATAATAAGTCATATAACCAATCAAATATTCAAATTTCATAACATAAATATAAACAAAAATAATTTTTCGTACCTTGTTAATTTTTCATGTCAAATTTCATAACAGAAAAAAATTGATTTATAAGTTAATAAAATAAAATTAAGACTAAAAAAAAAAAAAGTGTCCGAGCGTTGACCACGTGTCCAAAAAAGTTGACTGCGTGTCAAAAAAACGTATCAGAGCATGTCAGAGAGTTGATCACGTGTCCCAAAATATTGACCGCGTGTCCGAGCGTGTCAGAGCGTGTCCGTGTCGGACACGTGTCCGACACGCACAATTCCAAAACATTCACGAGTCTGTGTTTGTTAGGCTATCACCACTACATTTACCGTCACAACTCTTGCTTTGATGATTTATTTTCACATAACCATTTTAGTAATTTTATACATAAAAATATGGGTAAACAACTTCTCCTTTGACGGGAGAAGTTCTTTTTTTTGCAGCTGAGAGAGTTTTTTGATGGGACCCATTGATTGGTTAAAAAAAACAAAACAAAAAATATATCACATATTCCAATGCGTTATGATGTGAGTTGCTGCACCAAAAAAACTTCTCCATTAAAAGGAGAAGTTGTTTACCCTAAAAATATTTTTTAATTTTAACATCCATATAAAGTTTTTAGTTAAAATATTTTTCAGGTATTACATCTAAATGCAAAATAATTTTTTTTTGTCATGTTGCATGATGAATACAAACCCCTTATTTTATATTCTTAACAATAAAAAAAAAAACTACCCGCGTCGTGCTCTTTTTGTTTTGTTAATTGAATTTACTTTACCAAACTGCGTTTTAAAACTTCCGTAATTTGAGAATCGTGAGCAATCAATTGTTGAAGACGCAATCTAAGGCAAAAAAAAAAATTAAATATTTCTTTTTTTAATAAATAATTACACAAATGTAGTCATTTTGAAACTATTTATCCAAGTATAGCAGTCAAATACGGCCACATGAAATGTGACCCAGTGAAGAGAGACACATCCATGTGAGGCTTGACTTAAGAAAGAGACACACCCACATGTGACCTTCCTGGTCTATATAAAAAAGATGGGGAATAATAAAGCTTCGGTGGGTATATATATAGGAGAAGGTTATATTACAACCTATTTTCGTTTACAACTTCTTACAACCATATCTTAATCGTTAATTTTCGTCAATCAACGGTTAAGATTCTCGCAAATCAAATTTATTAATTAATTATTAATTCACAATAAATGACAACCGGTGATTGACGAAAATTAATGGGTAAGATATGGTTGTAAGAGTTTGTAAACTATTTAGGTTGTAAATATAACATCTCCCATGTATTGTGAGAAGACAAAAAAGTCAAGATGGGACTCACTCATGTATTGTGAGTGTAGCATAAGAAATTTTTTTCATATAAAATGAGAAAACTATTTTTCTATATATATATATATATATATATATATATATATGGGTTTTATAAGAGTTATGTTGTAGAAAAAATGATTGTGTTATGTTATAGAGATTCGTTTTGCGTGCCAAAGTTTTTTTTTTTTTTTTTTGGTTTCAAAAATTACGGGTCCCACAAAATGTTGTGTGTGTAGAAAAATTGTTGTGGTCATGTTAAATAATAGATGCAAAATCCTATATATATATATATATATATATATATATATATATATATATAAACATTATTTACGAAGGAACTTATGAAGGAACGACAACAAAAACTGAAGGGAAGAAGTCAGCGAGAGAAAATCTTGACGAATCCATAAGACTAGACTTGGCCTATTGTGTTGGCAGAGCCTTACGTGCGCTCGGACTTGTATATTTTCAAGTTTAGAAATTTCAAACCTTTCGCTTTCAATTTTCAACCTGCCACGCAGTAAAGCCACCAAATCTAACTCCTAAGTTGGGCTATTTCAAGAAGGTAATGTCAATGCCCTATACTTAATCAATCAGGACTCAGGAGAGAAGTAACGCGGGGATAATTTTGCCTTTGTCTCCTCAACTACTGCTGCTTTGATCTATCCTTTCATTTCATTTTAGACATTAATTTGACTTTTAATTACGGGATAGGTTATATTTACAAATTTTTTTGTTTATAAACTACACTATCTTCTTCCAAAAGAACACTATTCATACTATTTTCTCCCGGGAGAACATAGTGCAATTTGCATAAATTTGTAAAAAAAATTTATAAACGGATTCTTTCCCTTTAATTATTTTCATTCAAATTTTGGATATTAAGTGACACTATATAATTACAATACAGTATAATACACCATAAGTGGTTGAGTCATAAAATAACTTTTATTTATTTATTTGAGTCATAAGAGACATTATATTTATGGTAAAAAGTGTTAAATAAAAAAAATACTAAATTATATTTTTCTCTTACTTAAAATGACACAACTATATGTCATTTAAAAGGACAAACATTTTTTTCCTATTTACAAACTAAATTTTTTACAAATTCTTACCATTAACCAAATCTTAATTATTGATTTTTGTCAATTTAACGGTTATAATTTATTGGGTCATACTTATTAATTAATTATTACTTTTCAATAAATAATAACCGTTAGATAAACGAAAATCAATGGTTAAGATTTGTTTGTAAGAGTTTATAAACAATTTAGTTTGTAAATATAACTCTCTTAAAAATATGGGTAAAGCATTTCTCCAGGCAATGAAAATAAGTTATATCCGGTGAGCACAAAACGACGTGATTTTGAGGCGAAAATCAAGGTGTTTCTGTAATTCTAATTTATTACAGGGTTATATTAGTCTTTATCATTATAATTTTTTAATCTTACAACCCAAAATGAAACCTTTTTGGACTTACTAGAGATAACTTTATCTACAGTGACTGGAGAAATATTTTTTCTCTAAAAATATTATCCAATTTATTAAAATATTATTTTGTTTATTTTTTTTTGCACAATAAAATAAGACAACGAAAGAATAACTGTAACACCCCGTTCTAGAACCGGTTTGTTAACATCGCATTATGATATTAAGCGCAGTTACAATCACATTGGCTCAATTAAAAATCCGGATAAATTTTTCTTTTTAAAACGACGCCGAATTTAAAATATCCAATTACGTGATCATAACCATATTACCTTGCGGAACCAGATAAACCAAGCTTAACATCATGTTCTTACTCCATTTCTAAACCATTAATTTACTTCTTGTTTATTTCACAACTTCTACTATATTGTAGATCTCTTCGTTAGCTACGCGTGGGTTCAAACTGCGCTCAAATCGGAGCACTGTAGCCCAAGTTATGGGTTTTCTACGAAACGAGCGCGTGAATCCTGCTGATCCCGGCGCGACCGGCGCCAGCTGTGGCGCGGCGGGCGCCAACGAAACAGAAGCTCCCCATCGAAATGGCGCTGGAGGCGCCAAGGTTGGCGCCAGGTGCGCCAGCTGGTG
Organism: Gastrolobium bilobum; assembly: GCF_033153095.1. Classification (NCBI taxonomy): domain Eukaryota; kingdom Viridiplantae; phylum Streptophyta; class Magnoliopsida; order Fabales; family Fabaceae; genus Gastrolobium; species Gastrolobium bilobum. The sequence goes on along the minus strand of NW_026899158.1, from coordinate 27,193 downwards.
ATCCCGGCGCGATTTGCGCCAACTCCGGCGCGAATTGCGCCACGAAACAGAAGCTTTCGAGCAAAATGGCGTGATGTGCGCCAAGTTTGGCGCCAGATGCGCCAAAGCTCTGAAGGTTTCACCAATTCTTAGTATTTTACCTCTAACTAGAGTTATACATGTCCAATTCACACAATATTGGTCTCTATGGAAAGCTAAGAAAAATATCTACAACTTCCATACATACACCACCATCCCAACCTATCATATAATTTTCTCTTCATAAATGGTTCTTAGTTCTTGCATAATACAAACACATCTAAAGGGACATGCATGCCCTTTTCCTCATGGCTTGTACTAAAATTTGGGCAGCATAACCCTTGTTTTCTCAACAATTCCCAATTTAGAACTAGGTACCTAATAAGATTTCTCAGCCCAACCAATTCAATAACTCAATACATAAAAGCATGCATATCTGAATTTCAAGTGGCATCATTTACATTACATACCCATTACAAATCATGGAACTTAGCTTACAAAATACTATGATCATTCCCTTGGCTCTCATCAACAAAAGAGATGACTAAAGGCATGAGCATAGGCTAAGTCCATTCCAATATACAAATCATAAATCTAGCATTGCCTATTCATTTAATTCTATACATGTGAGCTACAAAACAACATGTACAATCTCAAAAGAAATGCCACATTTCATGCATAATCCAGATATGGCCACTTGCCACCAGAGGCTCCTGCAGCATCCTTACCTGAAAGGGGGTCCCCACAACACGGGGTGAGATATACGAATATATCCAGTAAACCAGGGGTCCTTGGAGCATCTCTCCACCCCACAGTTCCATATCAGTGTAATAGCAATAACAATAATAATGCAGTAAATACATATCTATGCAAAGTGCAATACATCTCCAGGAGAAATCCCTCGAGATCTCGAGCTGTCCTAAGGAAACTCAGATGCAAATAGTCCTACTGGCCAGCTAACTACCAAGTATGATTTACGCATCGTCATGCCACATACCAACATAGGGAAACACCATCCTATGCCACACCAAATGCATACACATACGTATAACAAAGCATTACACTATTTTATTGCATTTATATACACTATAATCATCACTACCCTTTCAGGGCTTGGTGGAACAATCAAGGGAATTACACCCAAGGTCCGAAGGCTTACCTCAATGCTTCAGTCAACCTTTGTTCACCACCAACAGGTTCCACAGTCAGTCAATTACAATACTTCACTTCTCAAACAAAACCTACACAAGGTTTAATGCAATTAACACATATTGCATCCAATAACATCTCATAGCTATCAACCAAGCTATACAATTCATACCAAACATAAGCATGAACTCACCTATCCAATGGAGCTAATCAAGCTCCATAGCTTGCTCCAATGGTTGGTCTCTCAAGGTTGGCCCAAATGCCTCAATCCTAACACAACAAGGCACAATCAATACCCAACCAACCAAACCATGTCTTACACTACTAGAAAATCAATACTTCAAGCATAAATTTTCTAATACATGGAACAACAACTAAATGACCATCTAAACGCATTTCTACTGTTTATTTATCATCACTAGCAACATTTACAAAGGAACTTAACTTTAATCAAGCTCTAATTTACCCCACCATGCATACATCTTTCTCAATGAAACCCTAACATAGCCATCACCATAAAACTCATGGAAGGAATTGCATCAAGACATGAACTCACCTAGAAGACACCCAAGGAAGAGGTTCCAAGCATCACTTCAAGCAATGGACTCCTCCATGACACCCAATCATCAATGGGTCGAAATTTTGGGGGATGATATCTCACAACACAACACTCCCCACCAAGAACCAAGCTAGGATTAGTGATGAGGGAAAGATTTAGAGTGGTTTAGGCTTTTGAATCACTCCAATCGGTGGAGGATTGCTCTCCCTAGGGTTTCCCTCTCTCTTCTTCTCTCTCCCTTTCTCCTCCTTCTCCTCCTTCTTCTTTTCTGGCTCGACGGGTTTCTGGGGGGTTTGGGGTTCTTTTTGTTCTTTAGTCACTTAACATAGGTTAAGTGACTTTAGGCGGGTATTGGTTCGTCTATCTATTCAACTCCATTAATTACCAAACTTTACCCAAAAGTCTGGAATATTATTCTAGGAATATTTACAATTTTAATTTTATATTTTGGGCACTTTCGCCAGTACCCATTTATACCCCTTAATTTTCACTGAGTACACTTTTTAACTTCAAAGTGACTCAGATTTATTTAATTAAGCCTTATACTTAATTTTACTCATTAAAACATGCTTAATTATTTAATTACATGCAATTTGCTAATTAATTAGGTTAGGGCTATTATAGTCACCCCACCTTTTAGCGATTTTGTCCGCAAAATCAAGAACGTACCTGTCCTTAAACTCAGGATATTGCCGGAGAAGCTCATCTTCCCGCTCCCAAGTGGACTCTTCAGGCGTCCTTCCTTCCCACTGGACTTTCACCATAGGAATAGATTTATTTCTCAGCTTCTTCTCATCTCTTTCGAGTATCTTCAGTGGCCCAATAGGAGTCTTCAAATTCTCCCGGATCTCAACATTATCAGGTTGAACCACATGAGAAGGATCAGCTACATATTTCCTCAGCTGAGAAACATGAAACACATCAGTTTCTGTATTTGTGCGTTGCTGATTTTGAGCTAATTGATTTGAGTAAAGTGACCAATCATGGCAAGGCAAGAACCTTTGTTGCCTTTTTCTTCCTTTAGCTATCGATGGAAATACGATGTGTTTCTCAGCTTTAGAGGAGAAGATACTCGTCACGGTTTCACTGGCCATCTCTACAAAACTCTTCATGATAGTGGAACTCACACATTCATTGATGATGAAGAGCTTCAAAGAGGAGAGGAAATCACACCATCACTTCTCAAGGCTATTGAAGAATCCAGGATTGCCATCACTGTGTTCTCCAAGAACTATGCTTCTTCTTCATTTTGCTTGGAAGAACTAGTCCATATCCTTCACTGCATCAAGGAAAAGGGTCGGTTGGTTTTGCCCGTTTTTTATGACGTTGAGCCATCTCACGTGCGCCATCAGTTAGATAGCTATGATGAAGCACTCTCTACTCATGAGAAGAGGTTTAAGGATGACATGGAGAAGGTGCGGAAATGGAGGGTGGCTCTGTGTCAAGCAGCTGACTTGTCTGGCTTTCATTTCAAACAACAAGGGTATTGTTTTATCTTCCTTTGTTTTTTTTATGTTTCTTTAATTTTCATTTGTCTAATGATTTGATTTAATTTTATTATGTTTCATTTAGTAGGAATGAAAATGAATATGAGTTTATTGAGAAAATTGCTAAAGTGGTGTTCAACAAGATTAACCGGGTTCCTTTACATGTTGCGGATTATCCAGTTGGATTGGAGTCTAAAGTGCTACAAGTGATCTCACTTCTCAAAGTTGGATCTGATGGAGTCCATATGATAGGGATCCATGGAATTGGTGGCATAGGGAAGACCACTGTTGCTCGAGCAATTTATAATTTGATTGCCGAATCATTTGAAGCTTTGTGTTTTCTTGATAATGTAAGAGAAAATTCAATTAAATATGGATTAAAACATATCCAAGAGACGCTTATTTCTAAAGTATTCGGAGAGAAGGATATTGAGTTAGCAAGTGTCAATGAAGGAATTTCAATAATAGAGCATAGGCTCCACGGAAAGAAAGTTCTTTTGGTTCTTGATGATGTTGACAAACTTGAGCAGTTGCGAGCAACTGTTGGAGGGCTTGCCGCTCCCAAGTGGACTCTTCAGGCGTCCTTCCTTCCCACTGGACTTTCACCATAGGAATAGATTTATTTCTCAGCTTCTTCTCATCTCTTTCGAGTATCTTCAGTGGCCCAATAGGAGTCTTCAAATTCTCCCGGATCTCAACATTATCAGGTTGAACCACATGAGAAGGATCAGCTACATATTTCCTCAGCTGAGAAACATGAAACACATCATGCAAATTTGCCAATTGCAGAGGTAAGGCAAGCTGGTAGGCAACCGGTCCCACCCTACGAAGAATCTGGTAGGGTCCAATAAATCTCGGACTCAGCTTCCTCACTCCAAGGGCTCGTCCCACACCCGTAACCGGTGACAGCTTCAGGAACACATGATCTCCCTCCTCAAACTCTAGAGGCCGGTGCTTGAGATCATAATAACTTTTCTGACGATCCTGAGCCTTTTTCAGACGATCCCTAATCATTTTGATCTGCTCAGTAGTATCCTGAACAAAATCCAATCCAAACCGCTCTGTGTCTCCAACCTCAGACCAACAGGTAGGTGTCCTACACCGGCGACCATACAAGGCCTCGTAGGGAGCCATACCCAGACTAGCATGGAAACTATTATTATATGAAAACTCAACCAGTGGGAGATATCGATCCCATGCAGTACCCTGCTCCAGGGTGCAAGCCCTCAGCATATCCTCCAACGTCTGAATGGTCCTCTCAATCTGACCATCCGTCTGTGGGTGATAAGCAGTGCTCAGTCTCAACTGAGTGCCAAGAGCCTCCTGCAATGCTCCCCAGAAGCGAGAAGTGAACTTCGGGTCCCGATCACTAACAATGCTCTCAGGCACCCCATGAAGCCTCACAATCTCCTTCACATAGAGCCTAGCCAATCTCTCCGCAGAGAAATCTACCCGAACTGGCAAAAAGTGTGCGGATTTCGTCAATCTATCCACAATCACCCATATAGAATCATAACTAGCCTGTGTTCGCGGCAATCCCACTACGAAATCCATGGAGATACTCTCTCATTTCCATTCAGGAACATCCAGAGGTTGCAACATACCAGAAGGCTTTTGATGCTCAATCTTTACCTTCTGACAAATGAGACACTTAGAGACAAATTCGGCAATATCTTTCTTCATACCAGGCCACCAGAAATTCATCTTTAGGTCCTGATACATCTTTGTAGCTCCCGGATGAACTGTAAAATGACCCTTATGAGCCTCTGTCATTACTTCCTCCGCCAACTGCCTAGGTACAACAACACGACCCTGATATAATAGTATACCCTCATCATTGCAGGATACACCACTCTGACCTTTTAGTCGCTTAGCACTTTCATTTTGCAGCTGAGCTTCTTTGATTCTGGTCATCAGTTCATTCTCAATGCTTGTGATTTCAAAGCCACAAATTTTACATGGAAAGATTTTAGATAATTGAATATCTCTGAACCTCTCAATCACATCATAATCTCTAATCATCATGCTTGATATGCTCACAGATTTACGGCTCAGTGCATCAGCTACAACATTAGCCTTGCCAGGGTGATATTTCAATTCAAAATCATAGTCTTTTAGGAACTCGGTCCACCGTCGTTGTCTCATATTCAGCTCCTTCTGATCAAACAAGTATTTCAAACTCTTGTGATCGCTGAATATTGCAAATTGCATTCCATACAAGAAATGCCTCCACTGTTTCAACCCAAAAACAATTGCAGCGAGCTCAAGGTCATGGGTTGGATAATTTTCTTCATGCGGTTTCAATTGCCTCAATGCATAAGCTACCACTCGCCTATCTTGCATCAGTACACATCCCAATCCCTTCTTGGAAGCATCGCTGTATAGCTCAAATTCACCTTCCGGGTCGGGAAGTACTAACACCGGAGCGGTCGTCAGTTTCTCCTTAAGGCTCTGAAAGCATTCTTCACATTCTTGTGTCCAAACAAATGGAGTATCCTTTCGGGTCAAACGGGTCAATGGCAACACCATGGCTGAAAATTCTTTAATGAATCTCCGGTAATAACCAGCCAAACCCAAAAAACTTCTTATTTCTGTTACTGTCTTGGGTCTCTCCCAATCAACAACTGCCTCTATCTTGCTAGGATCAACTGCTACTCCCTCAGCGGAGATAACGTGACCCAGAAATTGCACTTGAGAAAGCCAAAATTCACATTTAGAAGGCTTTGCATATAACTGTTTCTCTCTGAGAATTTGCAACACAGTTCTCAAGTGACTTTCATGCTCTTCCTTACTCTTCGAATATATCAGGATATCATCAATAAACACAATCACGAATTGATCCAGAAACGGCTTAAATATGCGATTCATGTAATCCATAAACACCGCAGGAGCATTAGTGAGTCCAAATGGAATTACTTGATACTCATAATGTCCATATCTAGATCGGAAGGCAGTCTTCGGAATATCTTCCTGCCTAATTCGGATTTGATGATAACCCGACCTCAAATCAATCTTTGAGAAGACACAAGCACCCCTCAACTGATCAAGCAAATCATCTATGCGAGGGAGAGGATACTTGTTCTTAATTGTAACCTTATTCAACTGACGGTAATCAGTGCACAATCTCATGCTACCGTCCTTCTTCTTAACAAATATGACTGGTGCTCCCCACGGGGACACACTTGGCCGGATAAACTGCTTAGCCGAAAGCTCTTCAATATGTTTCTTTAACTCGGCTAATTCCGGTGGTGACATCCTATACGGAGCCAGAGAGATAGGCCCCACACCAGGCAATAGATCAATCGTGAACTCAATCTCTCTATGAGGCGGAAGTTGTGGAATTTCATCTGGAAACACATCCACAAACTCCCTCACCACGGAAATAGTGCCAATCTCCTCATGACTTCCGCCTACTAAACCCCCCACAAAGACATATCCCAATGCCCCGGCCCTCAAAGCCTTTCTAACCTGCAACACAGATAGATATGGGGAAGAACTAGTAGCAGAATCATCAGCATCAAGCACAATCCTTTTACCGCAGCAGTCTATCATAGCACAGTTCTTTGACAACCAGTCCATACCCAAGATAACTTGAAGGCTGATCATAGGTAAACAAATAAAATCCAGCACGTAATCTCGGCCTTCATATTTGAATTCGACATCTTTACACAACACGGATGTATAACACTCCTCTCCAGTAGCTGTAACCACTTTCATTGGAGGGCGAATGTCATACATTTGCAAATTTAGACCAACGGCCATAAAATCAGACATACAGGAGTGTGTAGCTCCTGAATCAAACAACACTTCAACATCCATATTATCAATGTAAATTGTACCTTTCACTAGATTCGGAGCCTTCTCCGATTGTTGACGGTCCATGGTATATACTCTACCAACCGTCTGAGACTCTAGCATAGGTGGAACAACAGAGACCGGAACAGCAGTAGCTTGAACTGCCATAGTCCTTGCTTCGTTCTGAGGACATTGCCTGGAGTAGTGACCGGATCTTCCACATTTAAAGCAAATCACCTCACCAGTAGCACATGGACCTCTATGCTCTTTGCCACATCCCTTGCACTTGGGAGGAGGTCCTCTATCAACAAAATTCTTCTGAGTACCGGGTTTTTTGAACAAGTCAAAGGGCTTATTCGCATTCAGCTTCTTGCCTTGCACCTTCCTGTTCTTCCAATAACCTGAACCCGTTGCTTTATGGGAACTAGGTGCCTGGGCCTCAGAAGACTTCTTGGTTTGGGACACCTTATACACTTCCTCCACCTTTCTACACTGGTTTACAAACCGACTGAACTCCCGGATGTCACAATTTGACATCTTCCGAGACATCTTCTCATTAAGACCCCATTGGAACTTGGAGGTCATTTCAGCCGGAGTGGGTAAGGCTCGCCCATAGTTGGCGTATTTCACCAACTCATTGAATTTTGAGAAGTATTGGTCAATAGACATCGACCCTTGCTTGAGATCGTTGTACTCATTCTGCTTTTGTTCCCTAGCCTCTCTAGGGAAGTAGTTATCCAAGAACAATGTCTCGAATAACCGCCATGTGATCTCCCGACCTTCAGCTTCTAATGGCTGCACGGTATTTGTCCACCAATCTTCTGCTTCCTCTTCCAGCATATAAACAGAGTAAGCCAACTTCATTGCGTCAGGGCACCTCATCACCCTGAATATTTTCTCCATCGCTTGGAGCCATTTTGCAGCCGCCATTGGCTCATAACCTCCCTTAAAAGAAGGAGGTTTATGCTTTCGGAAGGCCATTAATCTCCTTTCCTCCATTTCATGATCACCGACATTTTCAACTTGAGGTTGACGAACCTCAGTGTGATGACTCCGACTTCCGGAGTGATGGCTACCCTCACCCTCATTGTTACCCATTCCACCCTCTTCCTGTGAAGGAGGTGGAGAAGGCGTAGCAGTGTGAGGAGGAGGAGTGGGTTGCCGGTTCACGGGCCTAGGACCCCTCAACGTCCTCAGCTCAGTCATCATTGCGGCCATGGCAGTCCGCGAGTCTTCATTTGTTTTCATCAGATTTTCATTGGCTTGCCTGCTAGCAGCCAACTCCCTCTGAACGGCTGCAAGAGCTTCAGCCACGGGATCAGGCTGTACGCCCGTTGCCCCACGACCACTTCTAGGCCTCACAAGAGCAGCCAAAACAGGTTCTGGCTGAGCATTGGTGTTTGATGGTCCGGGGTTGTTTCGGTTCCTCGTCATGTCACTACACATGTTACACAAAGAAGTGAGTTGATCAGGCCCACACTTAGTGATCACAAATGCAATAATCATCAAGAGTACTAAAACAACTATAAAGCATCAAACACTAAGCATACTTAACAATTTCCGACGAAACTGCTCTGATACCATAAAATGTAACACCCCGTTCTAGAACCGGTTTGTTAACATCGCATTATGATATTAAGCGCAGTTACAATCACATTGGCTCAATTAAAAATCCGGATAAATTTTTCTTTTTAAAACGACGCCGAATTTAAAATATCCAATTGCGTGATCATAACCATATTACCTTGCGGAACCAGATAAACCAAGCTTAACATCATGTTATTACTCCATTTCTAAACCATTAATTTACTTCTTGTTTATTTCACAACTTCTACTATATTGTAGATCTCTTCGTTAGCTACGCGTGGGTTCAAACCGCGCTCAAATCGGAGCACTGTAGCCCAAGTTATGGGTTTTCTACGAAACGAGCGCGTGAATCCTGCTGATCCCGGCGCGACCGGCGCCAGCTGTGGCGCGGCGGGCGCCAACGAAACAGAAGCTCCCCATCGAAATGGCGCTGGAGGCGCCAAGGTTGGCGCCAGGTGCGCCAGCTGGTGATCCCGGCGCGATTTGCGCCAACTCCGGCGCGAATTGCGCCACGAAACAGAAGCTTTCGAGCAAAATGGCGTGATGTGCGCCAAGTTTGGCGCCAGATGCGCCAAAGCTCTGAAGGTTTCACCAATTCTTAGTATTTTACCTCTAACTAGAGTTATACATGTCCAATTCACACAATATTGGTCTCTATGGAAAGCTAAGAAAAATATCTACAACTTCCATACATACACCACCGTCCCAACCTATCATATAATTTCCTCTTCATAAATGGTTCTTAGTTCTTGCATAATACAAACACATCTAAAGGGACATGCATGCCCTTTTCCTCATGGCTTGTACTAAAATTTGGGCAGCATAACCCTTGTTTTCTCAACAATTCCCAATTTAGAACTAGGTACCTAATAAGATTTCTCAGCCCAACCAATTCAATAACTCAATACATAAAAGCATGCATATCTGAATTTCAAGTGGCATCATTTACATTACATACCCATTACAAATCATGGAACTTAGCTTACAAAATACTATGATCATTCCCTTGGCTCTCATCAACAAAAGAGATGACCAAAGGCATGAGCATAGGCTAAGTCCATTCCAATATACAAATCATAAATCTAGCATTGCCTATTCATTTAATTCTATACATGTGAGCTACAAAACAACATGTACAATCTCAAAAGAAATGCCACATTTCATGCATAATCCAGATATGGCCACTTGCCACCAGAGGCTCCTGCAGCATCCTTACCTGAAAGGGGGTCCCTACAACACGGGGTGAGATATACGAATATATCCAGTAAACCAGGGGTCCTTGGAGCATCTCTCCACCCCACAGTTCCATATCAGTGTAATAGCAATAAAAATAATAATGCAGTAAATACATATCTATGCAAAGTGCAATACATCTCCAGGAGAAATCCCTCGAGCTCTCGAGCTGTCCTAAGGAAACTCAGATGCAAATAGTCCTACTGGCCAGTTAACTACCAAGTATGATTTACGCATCGTCATGCCACATACCAACATAGGGAAACACCATTCTATGCCACACCAAATGCATACACATACGTATAACAAAGCATTACACTATTTTATTGCATTTATATACACTATAATCACCACTACCCTTTCAGGGCTTGGTGGAACAATCAAGGGAATTACACCCAAGGTCCGAAGGCTTACCTCAATGCTTCAGTCAACCTTTGTTCACCACCAACAGGTTCCACAGTCAATCAATTACAATACTTCACTTCTCAAACAAAACCTACACAAGGTTTAATGCAATTAACACATATTGCATCCAATAACATCTCATAGCTATCAACCAAGCTATACAATTCATACCAAACATAAGCATGAACTCACCTATCCAATGGAGCTAATCAAGCTCCATAGCTTGCTCCAATGGTTGGTCTCTCAAGGTTGGCCCAAATGCCTCAATCCTAACACAACAAGGCACAATCAATACCCAACCAACCAAACCATGTCTTACACTACTAGAAAATCAATACTTCAAGCATAAATTTTCTAATACATGGAACAACAACTAAATGACCATCTAAACGCATTTCTACTGTTTATTTATCATCACTAGCAACATTTACAAAGGAACTTAACTTTAATCAAGCTCTAATTTACCCCACCATGCATACATCTTTCTCAATGAAACCCTAACATAGCCATCACCATAAAACTCATGGAAGGAATTGCATCAAGACATGAACTCACCTAGAAGACACCCAAGGAAGAGGTTCCAAGCATCACTTCAAGCAATGGACTCCTCCATGACACCCAATCATCAATGGGTCGAAATTTTGGGGGATGATATCTCACAACACAACACTCCCCACCAAGAACCAAGCTAGGATTAGTGATGAGGGAAAGATTTAGAGTGGTTTAGGCTTTTGAATCACTCCAATCGGTGGAGGATTGCTCTCCCTAGGGTTTCCCTCTCTCTTATTCTCTCTCCCTTTCTCCTCCTTCTCCTCCTTCTTCTTTTCTGGCTCGACGGGTTTCTGGGGGGTTTGGGGTTCTTTTTGTTCTTTAGTCACTTAACATAGGTTAAGTGACTTTAGGCGGGTATTGGTTCGTCTATCTATTCAACTCCATTAATTACCAAACTTTACCCAAAAGTCTGGATATTATTCTAGGAATATTTACAATTTTATTTTTATATTTTGGGCACTTTCGCCAGTACCCATTTATACCCCTTAATTTTCACTGAGTACACTTTTTAACTTCAAAGTGACTCAGATTCATTTAATTAAGCCTTATACTTAATTTTACACATTAAAACATGCTTAATTATTTAATTACATGCAATTTGCTAATTAATTAGGTTAGGGCTATTATAGTCACCCCACCTTTTAGCGATTTTGTCCGCAAAATCAAGAACGTACCTGTCCTTAAACTCAGGATATTGCCGGAGAAGCTCATCTTCCCGCTCCCAAGTGGACTCTTCAGGCGTCCTTCCTTCCCACTGGACTTTCACCATAGGAATAGATTTATTTCTCAGCTTCTTCTCATCTCTTTCGAGTATCTTCAGTGGCCCAATAGGAGTCTTCAAATTCTCCCGGATCTCAACATTATCAAGTTGAACCACATGAGAAGGATCAGCTACATATTTCCTCAGCTGAGAAACATGAAACACATCAGTTTCTGTATTTGTGCGTTGCTGATTTTGAGCTAATTGATTTGAGTAAAGTGACCAATCATGGCAAGGCAAGAACCTTTGTTGCCTTCTTCTTCCTTTAGCTATCGATGGAAATACGATGTGTTTCTCAGCTTTAGAGGAGAAGATACTCGTCACGGTTTCACTGGCCATCTCTACAAAACTCTTCATGATAGTGGAATTCACACATTCATTGATGATGAAGAGCTTCAAAGAGGAGAGGAAATCACACCATCACTTCTCAAGGCTATTGAAGAATCCAGGATTGCCATCACTGTGTTCTCCAAGAACTATGCTTCTTCTTCATTTTGCTTGGAAGAACTAGTCCATATCCTTCACTGCATCAAGGAAAAGGGTCGGTTGGTTTTGCCCGTTTTTTATGACGTTGAGCCATCTCACGTGCGCCATCAGTTAGATAGCTATGATGAAGCACTCTCTACTCATGAGAAGAGGTTTAAGGATGACATGGAGAAGGTGCGGAAATGGAGGGTGGCTCTGTGTCAAGCAGCTGACTTGTCTGGCTTTCATTTCAAACAACAAGGGTATTGTTTTATCTTCCTTTGTTTTTTTTATGTTTCTTTAATTTTCATTTGTCTAATGATTTGATTTAATTTTATTATGTTTCATTTAGTAGGAATGAAAATGAATATGAGTTTATTGAGAAAATTGCTAAAGTGGTGTTCAACAAGATTAACCGGGTTCCTTTACATGTTGCGGATTATCCAGTTGGATTGGAGTCTAAAGTGCTACAAGTGATCTCACTTCTCAAAGTTGGATCTGATGGAGTCCATATGATAGGGATCCATGGAATTGGTGGCATAGGGAAGACCACTGTTGCTCGAGCAATTTATAATTTGATTGCCGAATCATTTGAAGCTTTGTGTTTTCTTGATAATGTAAGAGAAAATTCAATTAAATATGGATTAAAACATATCCAAGAGACGCTTATTTCTAAAGTATTCGGAGAGAAGGATATTGAGTTAGCAAGTGTCAATGAAGGAATTTCAATAATAGAGCATAGGCTCCACGGAAAGAAAGTTCTTTTGGTTCTTGATGATGTTGACAAACTTGAGCAGTTGCGAGCAACTGTTGGAGGGCTTGCCGCTCCCAAGTGGACTCTTCAGGCGTCCTTCCTTCCCACTGGACTTTCACCATAGGAATAGATTTATTTCTCAGCTTCTTCTCATCTCTTTCGAGTATCTTCAGTGGCCCAATAGGAGTCTTCAAATATACATTAATATTTGAAATTGATATTTTTTAATTATTATAAATTACTAGATTTTTCAACACTACCTGTGATGTACAGTTTACACAAAGATAAAATATAGTAATTTACCAAAAAAATTATATAGTAGATTAGATTATAATTTTGATTATTACTATGGGGAGGGTTATACTTACCACCAGGTAAATTTATCACATTTATAACCGATCTCATCAAACTCCAAGTTCAATTATCATTAATTAGTTAAATTGGAATTATCATTCTTCAAAAAAACTCCAAGTTCAATTATCATTAATTTTAATTAGTATATATACTATTTTTAGTTAATTAATTCAAATTATTCATTTAAAATAAGATAAGATCGCGAAAGTAAGATCACGTGTATACATTACCAACACCTATAATCATAAATCTTGAATCTAAGGAGGTTGCATCATTATTCTAGAGTTGTTCTATTATTTTTATGAGTAGGTTAACTACAACTTTTTCAGACACGTTTTTTTTTTTATTTTTTTTTTTTATTAACTAAATATAAAAAAATAATTTATAAATTAATTTTTTTCTATTATGAAATTTGATATGAAAAATTAACAAAGTACGAAAAATTATTTATATTTATATTTATGTTATAAAATTTAAATATTTGATTGGTTATATAATTTATTATGGACTCTTATATGTATTAAATATAAATTATATTATATATATTAAAATTTTTAAGTGATAAAGGGATACAATCAATCATATATACTTCAGGTTGAACTACTCAGTCTCGGATTTGGATCTTATGTGGAGAAACACATGACATTGTGACGTGCGAAATCATAATCATACAAAGGGTGAACCAATTGTGATAACGGAAGAGAGAAAAAAAAAATTATAATAAGTAGTTACAAAATAAAATCATATCTGTTGATTTACCTTTATATAATTGTGATCTTTCATATGACCCTATTATGATTTTTTTTTTTCACATGAGCTGATCTATTTCCACTCGGTCCCACTGGAACGGTGGTAGAATCCAGAATGGTGGTGGCATCCGCTTGAAAGAAGGATTATAAGGATAATGTTTAGCAAAGCTTCCATCCTTAACATTATAAATGCCATTATCAAATGGGCCAGATTGGTAAGGGCTTGGTTCTTCCTCGTTGTAATCGTCAGTGTAGTAGATTGAATCTCTACGTAGACAATTAGAGAAATACGAAGCAGACACAGAAATTGAATCGTTATCACCCACAAACAGAATATTATCTCCCAAACTCTCCAGTTTCAACGCTTGCAAAAGCTTCCCACTTTGGAAATCCAATTCCAACTTATACACTTCAAACCTTTTAGTACCAGTGCTGGTCACGTCGCTATCTTCACTGGTGAAGTAGAAACCCAAAAATCTTTTAACCATCCACAAGTCTCCTTCCAATGATTTCACAAGATAGGCTCGATCCGAATACGGTTCTTTACGGCCTCCTCTATAAAGAACATTTGGCATTATCTTCTCAGTTCCGTAAGGGTCATCTGAATAACAAAGATCGAATGACACAATGTTATTCCATCTTCCCACAGCATATACTCGACCTTTGTAGAATGTAATATCAGTGAAGCAAAAAAAGTCATTGCGAATATAGGTCCAAAACTTTTGACCTCTTCTTATGAAAGCAAGACAACAACGTTCACTGTGAACTGCAGCTACCACATAATCATTCGGGTTGCTTATGGGATCAGCAGATAAAGTAACCTTACGCATATTGCGTTCGTAGTAGCACTTATTTGACAATCCACGATTGAGGCGTGGCAGACGAATTTTTAAATTCTTGAAAGGATTCATAAGTGTTACAACATAATCAGGATCCACCGTTGCTAGCCAGCCATGGCTTGAACCACAGCACTTCTTAGAATAAGGCACAGGCAATTTAAAGTTGTAAACTGTCTCGGATACAATGCCATACAAATTTCTCTCTATTCTGCTCTTTCTTTTTGTTGGGATCATTAGCATCGGCAGTACTTTACCCCTGAATTGGTGGTGTTGGTGGTTTAGCTTTGCAACCGAGCACCAATTCTTGCACACTGCACCGAACCAAACATGATCCAGTCGTTCTCCCAACTTGTCAAGAATCAAATTGAGAGCAAGTGATGGCAAATATGCCCAGTCTGGCTCCATTGTGGTGAAGGAAGAAAAGAAGTAGAAACAGGGATCTGGAGATATTGTGTATGTGCGGCCCTAAGCAATTATACTTATATAGAATTGTTGTAACTGATTAGTATTCAAATTAGTGTAATGTGATTCATATTTAATATGAGGATCTCAATCCAAGGGGAGTTAGGATTCTTATTCAAATATAAAGTAACTGTTTCGAAAATCAAATCTTTAAGATAATGCAAATCTTTATAAAAACAGTAATAATAAATTATGATTTTAAACTTTAAATATGGATGCGGGGAAATTTTGAAGAATATTCGTCATGCATTTAAGCTTTTAGTGGAATATTGCACAATGTTACCAAGGATTGATGAAATGGAAAGAGGGATTCCGCAGGAGCCGGTTAATATTTATCGGATCCATATCCTCTTATAAGAAAATTCACGTGATCATGTCATGTGAGGAATCATAACCATACAAGAGTGGATCAATGCTAAAAAAAGAAGAGAGAAAAAAAAATGATAAAATAGGTAGTTACGAAATCATAACCGTTGATTTACCTTTGTATAGTTGTGATCTTCTCACATGACTATATCATCTTTTTTTAACACATGAGAGGATCCATTTTCATATTTATTAGAGATTCGCAATCACTGTACAAAAATAGTAAATTACAATTTCTCATATTAAGAAATAAATAAATCAAATCCTAATTAATAAAAAAAATCAAGAAACATAAGATATATGAAAATTTTAGTTATTAATAAATTACTTTTGATTAATTATACGAAATTTTATTATGATTAGATTTAGATTATATTTTTTAAGGAATTTATTATTTTTATGTTACATAAGAAAAAATTTATCTACCACACACATAAATTTAAGATGGATCTCACTCTATTTTTTTTCTTCTCTCTTCTCTTGAAAGTGGACCCCACTTATACAAATTAGTCAGTAGAAGATAATTATTATCTCCTATTATATGAGAAAACTATTACCCTTTAAAGAAATAGTTTTTTTAAAAAAAAATTGAGAAGCGAATATAACACCTGCTAGGCTGTTATCCACTACTCAGTCCTCTCAAGAGTTTTTTTAAGTGATAGTGATTAAATAAGTGAAATTTTAATTAAGATAAGAATTTTTTTCTTTTAAGTGATAATTATATTCTTATTTTATGTATATTTTTTTTTTCAAAATGCCATCAAGAATAGTACAAAAAGGTTTTATTTTTGGAATTTCAAGTGTTGGAAAAAATTTATACTTTTATTGGAACAAAATTTCAATAATATTTTAACCTACCAAATAATTTTTTAATAAGATTCATGAAAAAATAACTTTCTTATTATATTCCTAAAAATTATAATTCTTGAACATAAAAAAATATATTCTTTAACAAATTCCTTATTAAAAAAATTAAAGGACGAGACTGACTTATTATAACATGTTTGAAAAGTCTATCACCGACTGCGGTACACCCATAGATCAGGACCATCACAGTCACGGGAAGTCAGTTGAGTGGTTCAGATATTATTACAAGTTTATAATATCTCGTACTCCTATCCTTAAAAAAAAAATGATAATAATAATTAAGAAACAAAAAGGAAACATCAGGGAAGGCAAACAGTTCAAGTCAACTCCGCGTTCTGTTCTGTTCTGTTCTGTTTACAAAATACAGTGTGTTTTCACAGTTTCTGTATTTGTGCGTTGTTCATTTTGAGCTAATTGATTTGAGTAAAGTGAGCAATCAATCATGGCAAGCCAAGAACCATTGTCGCCCTCTTCTTCCTTTAGCTATGGATGGAAATACGATGTGTTTCTAAGCTTTAGAGGAGAAGATACTCGTCACGGTTTCACTGGCCATCTCTACAAAACTCTTCATGACAGGGGAATCCACACCTTCATTGATGACGAAGAGCTTCAAAGAGGAGAAGAAATCACACCGTCACTTCTCAAGGCTATTGAGGAATCCAGGATTGCCATTATTGTCTTCTCTACGAACTATGCTTCTTCTTCATTTTGCTTGGACGAACTAGTCCATATCCTTCACTGCATCAAGGAAAAAGGTCGGTTGGTTTTGCCAGTTTTTTATGACGTTGATCCTTCTCACGTGCGACATCAGAGAGATAGCTACGAAGAAGCACTCTCAACTCATGAGAAGAGGTTTAAGGATGACATGGAGAAGGTGCAGAAATGGAGGGTGGCTCTGCGTCAAGCAGCTGACTTGTCTGGCTTTCATTTCAAACAACAAGGGTACTGTTTTGTCTTCCTTTTTTTTTTTTTTTTTTTCTTTAATTTTCATTTGTCTAATGATTTGATTTAATGTTAATATGTTTTATTTAGTAGGAATGAGAACGAATATGAGTTTATTGAGAAAATTGCTAAAGTGGTCTCCAACAAGATTAATCGGGTTCCATTACATGTTGCGGATTATCCAGTTGGATTGGAGTCTAAAGTGCTACAAGTAATCTCACTTCTCAATGTTGGATCTGATGGAGTCCATATGATAGGGATCCATGGAATTGGTGGCATAGGGAAGACAACCGTTGCTCGAGCAATTTATAATTTGATTGCCGAATCATTTGAGGCTCTGTGTTTTCTTGATAATGTAAGAGAAAATTCAATTAAATATGGATTAGAACGTATCCAAGAGACACTTATTTCTAAAGTATTCGGAGAGAAGGATGTTAAGTTAGCTAGTGTGAATGAAGGAATTTCAATAATAGAGCATAGGCTCCACGGAAAGAAAGTTCTTGTGGTTCTTGATGATGTTGACAGACTGGACCAGTTGCGGGCAACTGTTGGAGGGCCTGACTGGTTTGGTTGTGGCAGCAAAATCATCATTACAACTAGGGACAAGCATTTGCTAACAAGACATGGGGTTGAGAAAACTTATGAGGTAGATGGGTTGAATAGAAAAGAAGCTCTTGAATTACTTTGTTGGAATGCTTTTAAAACTGACAAAGTTGATTTGAGTTATGTGGACATTTTAAACCGAGCAATAACTTTTGCTTCTGGCCTTCCACTCGCATTGGAGGTAATAGGTTCCTACTTGTTTGGGAAAAGGATACAAGAATGGAAATCTGCATTAGCTCAGTATGAGAGAATTCCTAATAAAGAGATCCAAAAGATACTTGAAATAAGTTTTCATTCTTTGGGGGAATATGAGCAGGAAATTTTTCTTCATATTGCTTGTTGCTTCAAAGGAAATCATCTAGCATATGTCAAAAAATTACTTCACGCTCATCATGGTTTCTGCCCAGAATATGGTATTGGAGTGCTGATTGAAAAGTCTCTCATAAAGATTGTGTATGGCCGCGTAACATTGCATGACCTGATAGAGGACATGGGTAAAGAAGTTGTCCGACAAGAAGCACCAAAAGATCCCGGCAAACGTAGTAGATTATGGTTCCCTGATGATATAGTTCAAGTTTTAGAAGATAATACGGTAAGACTAATATAGATGGTTTGAAATCCAAATTTTACCTTATCTCTTTTGATTATTACGTGCTAGACACCTAGGTTACTATATTTATACCTCTGTTTACAATCTTTTGTTGACAGTGTTATTTCATTGTCCGTTGTTCTCCATATTTATATATGTATGTATTACGGTTGACCTGTGCTTTTGTCTTGATAGGGAACTAGTAGTATTCAAATCATAATTCTGGATTTCCTCAAATTTAAAGAAGTAGTAGAATGGGATGGAAACGGCTTCAAGCAGATGAAAAACCTGAAAACACTTATTATAAGAAATGCTCGTTTTTCTGAAGGCCCCAAACATCTTCCAAGTAGTTTGAGAGTACTGGAATGGTGGGAGTATCCTTCACCATCTTTACCATCTAATTTTAATCCAAAGAAACTTGTGATATTGGAGTTACCCCAAAGTCGCTTAGTGTCAATTGATTTGCTCATGTCAAATAAGGTAAGTATAATAAGTTCTTTTTCCTGGTCTTCTATATCAATATAAGAAATCTGAGATAAATCATTTGATTCCTTTATTATTATTTTTTCTTTTTCTCATTGCAGGTGTTTGTGAATATGAAAGTTTTGAATTTTAATAATTGTCAATGTATAACAGAGATACCTGATGTGTCTGGAGTCCCAAATTTAGAAGAATTATCATTTGGATACTGTGAGAATTTAATTAAAATTCATGAATCGGTTGGATTCTTGAATGAACTTAAAATCTTGAATGCTGAAAGTTGCAAGAAGTTTAGGAGTTTTCCGCCCATCAAGTTGACCTCACTTGAAGAACTCATACTTTCATATTGTTCTAGTCTTGAGAATTTTCCAGAAATATTAGGAAAGATGGAAAAAATAGGAACTCTTCATGTCTTTGACACTTGCATAAAAGAACTGCCATTTTCAATTCAAAACCTCACTCAGCTTGAAAGTATAGAACTGAAGCCTTGTGGAGGAATTTTTCAGTTACCAAGGAGCATTTTGATGTTGCGAGAGCTTTCTGAGTTGAATGTTTGGAATTGTGAGGGATTGCTTATATCTAAACAGGAGGAAGGTGATGATGCACAAGTGAGCTCTTTGGATTTTGAAATTAGCTTTTGGGATTGCAATATATCAGACGAATTTATTCGAAAAGGTCTCCCTTTATTTGTCAATAAGTTATACCTAACCGATAGTAATTTCACAATTCTTCCAGTATGCATCAGAGAATGTCTCTTTCTGACAGAAATTAAGTTATTTCGTTGCCAGAATTTTCGGGAAATTGGAGGGATTCCACCCAACTTAAAAAAATTCAAGGCAACAGAGTGCACATCCTTGAAAGATTTAGACCTTACACTATTTCCTGAATGCTTGGCGACACTTGACTTAGATAATTGCATGAATCTTCAAGAAATTAGAGGGATTTCACCCAACATAAGAACTTTGCGTACATCAGAATGCCCGTCCTTGACTTTCGAGTGTAGAAGCATGTTACTGAATAAGGTTCTTGTTTTCTTATATGTATTTAATTTGATATTTCATATTGACTCAAACACTATACAGGTGTTGCTAAATGTGTGAATGAATTATGACTAGCAGGAATTGCACAAGGAAGGTGGAGACAAAGTGTTTCTCTTGCCAGAAACAAGGATTCCAGAGTGGTGGTTTGAGAACTGTTTCAATGGACCGTCAATTTCTTTCAGGTTCCGTAACATGGATGTCCCTGCGATATCTATATGTTTTGTTATTCGACTCGATAATGTAAAATCAGGCACTGGTAGTGAGTATTGGCCCCGTTTTAAGCTCAATATTGAAGTCAACGGCATTTCAAAAGTTACAGGAGATGATTTCTCTTTGGGTTGCAAAGCAGGGGATTATACAGTTCTTTTTGATATAAAACAGGAAATATTCTTACTTGATGATGTTGTTCTTCTAGAAGAAAATAAATGGAATTATGTGGTGTGTACTATATCAAACAGAACAGACCCAGTGTTTGTCAAACAAAGTGGAATCCATGTATTCGAAGAAGGAAGGAGCATGGCGGACATTCAATTCACCGATCCACTGTTGCTGGAAGAAGAGCATAGATTGGTGGACATGGAAGATTCTCAGAGACATTTTGTGCAGCACCAAAATAATTTGGCTTCATTGCCTTTTTTGGAAACAATAAATTTGGGAAAGGGTAGAGGGTTGCTTTCATTGCTTCCACCTCCAGCATTGAATGATAATGTGAATTGGCATTCAAATTTAATGTTATCAAGGCTGAGATGTAGCACTCCTAATTTCCAAGGTAAATACATTTGTTGCATTCCTTTCTCGGTATCCTTTCACTATTTCCGAATTTACTTGCCCTATATATTTTCCTTCTCAACGAGAACCAGGGCTAGAATGCTCATGTGGTGCATTATTAATTTTTTCTAAAAGAAAGTATAAAGAATTTCAATTAGTTGTTCAAGTAGTGTAAGAGAAATTGATTTCTATAAGATTCTAGTTGTATGGAAATATAAGAAAATAATATTTCTAAATTTTGATTGAACTTGTTTGTTTATAAGTATTTTGGCTTCTTAATTTGGAAAAAGTTACTCATCTTTATCATCTCAACAGGTTGTGAAATTGTGTCCAGAGAGAGGAAAATAGGTATGTTAAATTTGGACTTGAATAATGGAGCCAGTGAACCTTGTTCTCCTGCACCTTCAAAAGTTGTTTTCAATTCAGCAGTGTCAAGTTTTGCTAGTGGTGCCGCTGGTGAAGAAGGTAAACAATAGTGGGGCATTGATTTCTCAAGATATTGGACTTTCTAACCATAAGATGCACATTATGACTCAGATTCATATTTTTTTATTTTACCAAAATTACAGTTTAAACCAACAAGCGAGGTCAATTCCACAAAAGTTTTCTGTCTCTTGACAGTACCTCTCCCTAGATTACCTAACTCAATTTGTTGTGTTGTGGAATTTATTCTTTGGGCCAATTTCATATGAAGACAACTTTAGTGTATTGACTATTGGTCACATAAAAGCAAATTACTGAAATGAACATTACAGACTTACTGACTTACATACATATATTCAGCATATGATTGGTCAAACTTATAAATTGAATATCTCACCATCTGAATAAGTTTTTATTGTTAAGTTTACCATTACTAATGCTTCTGTTTTTTTTTACTAATTTATTATTTTTAATTGGCTATAACTACACCATTTTGCTGCTTGAATTAGAACTCATACTCTAAATTGTCATGCTTCAGGAGAATCTTCTCAAAATTGAGTCCGCTGCATCTGAGTTGTAGGAGCTGATAAATTAGAAACTGATCTGGAAAGCAAATCAATGCTATACTGCTTCTCAATCAGAAAAGAACATGACTCACAAGAGAAGGAAAGATATATCTTTGAGGAACAAAAAACAATAACTCAAATGATTACTGCCCTGTGCTTAAATAATTTGTTTATAGGTTTTTTGAATTCTTTTTGTTGTTAATTTACTAGTTGTGTGACACAACTTTATACTACTTTTAAATATTAATTAAATGCTGGTTCTTTGCAAGGCTAGTTTACCACAAAACATTTTCCCTAACGAGTATGGAAAATTTGTCCCTAAACTAGCAACTGACCGGAATTCCACGAGGGAGCTAGAGACAAGATGTTTTTATTGGATAAAGGAACTACTTCCGGTTCTTGCCAGTTGCTGGTCATATATTTTTATTGGATGATAAACAGATAAAATTTGTAGATGATGAGGATGAATTACTTTCAGAGAATGAATGGAATCATGTGATGTTTTCTACTGATGTCAATAACACGTTCCAAATGGGACTAATAGGCACACTAATTGGACTCCATGCATTCAAACAAGAAAGTAGCAAGGAGGATATCAGATTCACCAATCCTTATAAGAGGGGAAAATTAAATGAAGAT
Organism: Gastrolobium bilobum; assembly: GCF_033153095.1. Lineage (NCBI taxonomy): Eukaryota > Viridiplantae > Streptophyta > Magnoliopsida > Fabales > Fabaceae > Gastrolobium > Gastrolobium bilobum. The sequence continues at coordinate 4,742 of NW_026899158.1, read as the reverse complement.
CTCATAAATTAGTGGATATGAGTTTCATAGAACAATAAATGCAATGAGAACAAATTTGACTTTACTGGAAATGCATGTGGGACAGTGCAGAGAGTGACTTTCTTTGCTTCTGCCTCCAGCAATGAAGTCATTGAACAATAATATGATTTGGGATTCAAATTCAATGGCATCAATGTGGTTAAGTAGCATCCCTTGTGTCCAAGGCAAGTAAGCTTCTGGCATTTCTTTCTCTTTCTGCTTTCACTCTTACTAAATTAAGCTGCCATACATATTTAACTCCTCTACAGAAATGGAAGAAGCAAAAAATGTAAGAAAGGATTATTACATGCTACTTCAAAACATTTGTAGACATTCCTTACTTTTATTATAATTATTTAGCTTGTAGGAGCATCCTGGATTTGATTTGTTAGCATTTTCAGATGTACCATTGAATCCTAATGTATAAATAAATCTAACATAATGAAATTCTTGCCTTTCCCTCGAAGGAGAATTAGTCGCACTTTTTTTTCCAGTGATAGTGGTCTAATGCATCCTACTCCAATAAGGACTTAGCTTTAGGCTTTGTTTGGGAGTCATTATTTGGAGAGGAAGGAAAAGAACACGAGGGTTTGCCTTTCCTTAATTTGTGAATTTAAAAAAGGGTTTTATTAATCTTATTTGAAAGGAGATAAGTTATCTCATGTCATAGAGATAAATTTGTGGGCTCCACCACCTGAAAAAAAAAAATAAAAAAAGAGAAAAAAGTGGCACAATTACCGAAGAGTGTGTAGGAGCGAAAACTTATCTTATGTAGCATGAGAATAGTTTTTTCTTTTAAAAAAATAGGGGACGAAAGGAATATTGGGGATTTTTTTGTAAAACTCTCCAAAACCATTCTCACCCTTATTACTCAACCTATAAATTAATTTTTTTTAAAAGAAGCTATAATAGTTTTTTAAAGGGAGGTACCATGATTATAATAATTTCTAAAATCTTCAAATCCAATTATTTTATTCTTTATCTCTACGTACAACCAAATTTGAGTTTCCTTTTACTCAAACCATTGAATAGTGAACTTCACACGGTTTCAAAAGTCAATGCCAATGTACTTTGTATATTGCAAGCAAATCTAAGAAAATCTCAAGCAACGTATCATACACCAAACCCATCAATGATTCCACCCTACAAATAGTCAAATAGGCGTAAACATACTTGTTACACCATATTTTCATCAATCACCTAAAACTTCTCCTACCAATTATATATCACACTATCATAATTGCCTCTCACCATGTGTTGCAATTCCCGCTGTTGTTTGACAATCTCTGCTTTTATTTTCATGATCATACTTTTTATGATCATCTTCTTCACAATCATCTCACACTCAAACCTCAAGTTCTATGTAACTGAGGCCTCTCTCACACAGTTCATGTTGGGTTTTAAACTTTAATAAATAAAGTAATTAAAAATAAGAAATGAAGGGTTTATGTTACGAAGAGGTGTGTCCCTAGGAATTTGTTAGTGGACAATTATTATGCTTAGAGTTACTAGGTAACCTTTTAATTATTTTAGTCATTTTCTATTAAATAACACTATGTAAACCATTTCAAATTGAACTTGGCATATACAGTAATAGAAAGAGGTATTGATCAGTGAAAAAGAACTCCTCGTGTGTAAATTTGTGTGTTTGAGAGAAACACCATTAGAGGACTTGTGAATTACAAATTGGTATCAGAGCTTGAACCAATGGAGAGGAACAGTCTTCCAGTGCCCCGTCTGACAAAGACGAACTATGAAAATTGGAGCATCCAAATGATAGCTCTACTAAGAGCCCATGATAGTTGGGAATTGGTGCAAGATGGGTTCGTAGAACCATAATCGATAGTAGGATATTCAACGAATCAAATCAGACAGTTGAAGGCATCAAAGACAAAGGATGCAGCGACACTTTGTATAATGTTTCAAGCTGTTGAAGAAATTGGTGGCCTTGAGAAGATAGGAGAGGCGACAACAGCAAAGGAGGCTTGGGATAGTTTGGAGACGGTTTACAAAGGAGCTGATCATGTGAAGCAGGTCAGACTTCAAACTCTACGAGGAGAGTTGGAAGGCATGAAAATGAAGGAGACCGAAGGAGTGTCAGATTTTATCACCCGGATTCAGACCGTGGTGAATCAGCTAAAGCGGAATGGAGAGGCCCTGCCAGACTCCAGAGTGGTGGAGAAGATATTGAGATCGTTGACAGACGACTTTGAAAACGTGGTGTGTGCGATTGAAGAATCTAAGGACTTGTCTACGCTCTCTGTTTATGAGCTAGCAGTTCTCTTAAGGCGCATGAACAACGCAAGAAAAAGAAGAAGGAAGAGACAATGGAGCAAGCACTCCAATCAAAAGCAAATATCAAGGAAGAAAATGCGCTCTACTCTCAGAATGCCCGAGGTAGAGGTCGTGGAAGAAATGGACGAGGGAATGGCCGAGGTGGTCGTGGCTGAGGTTAGGAGACAAGACATGAGGAGAAAGCTGAGTCTAGTCATCAAAATTGGAGAGGTAGAGGACGAGGCCGAGGTGGAAGAGGCCGATGGACAAACCAATCAAACGTGGAATGTTACAAATGTGGGAAGTATGGACATTACTCAAGAGATTGCAACTCGGACAGATGCTATAACTGTGGCCGAGTTGGGCATTTTGCTAAAGATTGTCGTGATGAGAAAAAGTTTGACGAGACTTCAAACTTCGCTGCAGAAGGAGAAGCAAGAGATGAAAGAGTTCTTATGCTAGCCCATGGTGAAACAAGTTCAAAGAATGAGACAGAGTGGTACCTGGACTATGGTGCCAGTAACCACATGTGTGCTCACAAACATTTATTTAAAGAATTAAGAACGTTGGAAGCAAAACATGTGTCTTTCGAAGATGCATCGAAGATAGATGTAAAAGGCTGAGGTACGACCTGTTTCTTGCAAAAGGACGGACAAGTTGGTACAATTCGGGACGTGTATTACGTGCCTGAGCTCAAAAGCAATATTCTTAGCATTGGACAGTTGATGGAAAAGGGCTACTCGGTTTTTATGAAAGACTGAGTTCTGCTGTTGAAAGATAAACAAGGGCGTCTGATAGCCCGAGTTCAGATGGAGAAGAATAGAATGTATAAGTTGTGCTTGAGCAGCTTGGAGGACGACTGTTTACAAGTCGGAATCAGGGATAATATGGAATTGTGGCATAAACAATTTGGACACCTTCATTATGGTGGTCTGACCGAGATGATGAAGAAGAACATGGTAGTGGGACTACCAAAGATTAACTCTGAAGGAAAATTTTGTGAGGACTGTGTATTGGGAAAACATGCGAGGAGCCCGTTCCAAAGGATGGCGAGATACCGGACTAGGCAGCCTCTTGATTTGATTCATATCGACCTGTGTGGACCCATTACTCCGGGGTCCTTCAGTGGTAAGAAGTATTTTGTAACTTTTATTGATGATTTTAGTCGAAAGACTTGGGTGTATTTTCTGAAGGAAAAATATGAGGTGCTAGAGGCATTTAAATGGTTTAAAGTAATGATAGAGAATGGTACTGGGAGGTATATCAAATCGGTCTGTTCAGACCGAGGTGGGGAGTACGTGTCGACAGCTTTCAAGAAGTATTGTGAAGAACATGGGATAAGGCGGTTCCTGACCGCACCGTACTCACCCCAACAGAATGGAGTAGCTGAGAGAAAGAACCGGACTATCCTGGATATGGCCCGATCCATGTTGAAGACAAAGAACATGCCGAAAGAGTTCTGGGGAGAGGTTGTACAATGTGCAGTGTACGTGCAGAACCGATGTGCACATTCAAGTTTGAATGACAAGACTCCGCAGGAATCATGGAGTGGTTTGAAGCCCTCAGTGGGTCACTTTAAAGTCTTTGGGAGTGTTGCGTATGCACACATACCGGATCAGTTGAGGACAAAGCTAGAAGATAAGAGCAAGAAGTTTGTGTTCATTGGTTATGACGAGAAGACTAAGGGATATAAGTTGCTGGATCCTGTCAATAGAAAAGTACTGGTTAGCCGAGATGAGAAGGTGAATGAAGAAGATGCTTGGGACTGGAGTAGTCCATCCGAGGTGAATGTTGAACCCGGGAAAATGACAATTGAGGTCGGACAACCCTCGACCCGCATTCCAGAAAATCCAAATGATTCTGATAGTGAAGAAGAGTTGAGATAACCAAGGTTGAGGAGTCTACAAGATCTGTATGATTCCACCAGTGAAGCACACTTGGTATGTTTGTTGGCAGATTCTGAAGAAGTGAGTTTTGAAGAAGCAATCCGAGATGAGAAATGGCAATCAACCATGGAGGAGGAGATTAGAGCAATAGAAAAGAACAAGACATAAGAGTTAGCTGAGCTGCCCAAAGGAAGTCGGCCCATTGGTGTGAAATGGGTGTACAAGAAAAGGAACGCTAAGGGGGAGATCGAAAGATATAAAGCCCGACTGGTGGCGAAAGGGTATAAGCAGAAGGTCGGCATTGACTATGACGAGGTGTTCGCGCCCGTAGCAAGAAATGGAGACAATCAGGCGTTAATTTCAAGCAGCCCAGTTCGGATGGCCGATCTATCAATAGGACGTGAAGTCGGCATTCTTAAATGGAGTACTCGGCGAGGAGGTATATCTGGAACAACCTCCGGGATTCATGAAAGCCGGACAAGAAAGAAAAGTGTTGAGGAAGAAAGCTTTGTATGGGTTGAAGCAGGACCCAAGAGCCTGGAACACGAGAATTGACAATTACTT
>NW_026899157.1:0-74320 GCF_033153095.1 Gastrolobium bilobum | reverse complement strand
CTAGAAATTGGCAGAATTTAGGTGAACTTTGGGAGAGAGCACAGACTGCTCATATGGCCATTGCACTTGTGGCTGTTCTGGTGCGAGTTTGGGAAATTTATTCCTGCTTCGTTTCTTGGTCATATTAAGTGTATAATATGTAAAATTGAAGCTTGAGGTGTCTAGTTTACTGTATAAGTATTTGAGAGCAATTGTTTGAGTGGATTTTCCATAATAATTTATGGAGTGAAGGTTGTTTGGAGCCGGTTTGAGGTTGGCTAGCAGATTTGCTTGTCCAACTTCAAACGGCGATATCAAGAGCAAAAGAGAACTTTATGACTCGTGTGATAGCTTCCTAGAAAGGTAATTAAGTCTAGAATAACATACTAAAAGATGAGAGGTTGACAACATGCAGTTTGTCCGCATAAATTAAAAGACCGAACCATGTTCGGATAGGTAGAAAACGTAAAAGTGAGATTTTAGCTGAGTCGGTTTATGGGAACCCCTTAGTGACTTGAGAGAAGTATTTCATGATATATAGATAGATTAAATAATTATTCCACAAAGAATTTACAGTTATGGTCACAGCTTTTATTTATTACGCTTTATTATTGTTTTAAATGCTCGCGTAATAAAACGAAAAAAGTTTACTTGCATTTTTATAAATGAATTGCTGTGATTGTAACTGCGCTTAATATCATAATTAATGTTAACAATACTGGTGTAGAACGGGCTGTTACATTTTATGGTATCAGAGAAGTTTTAATAGGAACTCTGATTATATATGACTGTATTTTGTGTTACATAGCTATCTTTGAACTATTTATGATTAATGTATATGTGATTCCTCAGTGTGGGTCTGATCAGCTCATTCCTTTGTGTTACATGTACAGATATCATGAGTAAGGCTTGTGGTCGCCGTGGAACTCGAGATGCAGGTCCTCTAGCACCAGATCTGATTACTGCAGTTCTGAATGCTCTGCAGGCAGAGATTGCTACGAATAGGACAATGACTGAGAACCTGATGAAAAATAATCAGGATATGATGCACGCCTTCATGACTGAGATGAGGGCTGAAAGAGCTAGATATATGAGGGATGATTCTCCTCCATATACGGCTACGATGACTCCTACACCTACGTCATCTGGTACTCCTCATCACGAGGGGAGTGGGGCTAGTCGTCATTCTGAGGAGGCTAGTCGTCATACTACTGATCCTACATATATCCCAGAGCCTTATGTTGATCCGACTGTTGTTGCTCAGTCTTCTGGGGTTGCTGAGTAGCTATTTGCTGGTGCTGATGAGCAGAGGCTCATTTCATTCAGGAAACACAAGCCACCAGCATTTCAAGGGTCAAGGGACCCGAAGGTAGTTACTACCTGGTTGATGGGGATGGAGAAAATATTTCAGGTAATGAGGTGTCAGGATCCAGAGACTGATGTATTCTGTTTATATGCTTGAGGGAGATGCCCACGAGTGGTGGTACAACGCATCTCGCCCGTTCACTATTCAGGGAAAGGAATTGACATGGACTTTATTTGAGAGATTATTTCATGAGGAGTATTTTCTCAGGGATGTACGGGAAGCTAAACAGGGTAAGTTTGAGAAATTGGTACAGGGTACCATGTATGTTGATGCATATCTGGCCAAGTTTAATGAATTGGTCAAGTTCGCAAACTATAGGGGTGTTCTGCCTACCCCGTAATTCTTATATGCTAAATTTCAGAGAGGCCTAAATGAGAAAATTGCCAAGAGGATGTCTAATACTGCTGTTAGAAATTTTGTTGATCTGGTGACCCAATGTAAAAGGGTTGAAACTGTTTACGACAGGTATCCGAAGTCTAGTTCTTCAAGGGAGCAGAAAATTAGGAGGACATCTGGTCCTTCTGGAAATAATAACAGAGGTGGCTACCATCAGAATAATAATAGAGGTAGGGGGTTGCAGGTAAGGCAGCCTCCTGGTCAATTCAAGAGGGGTGGTTTTAATGATATAATTTCTGCTCCGCATTGTGATAAGTGTAAGAGGTACCATCGGGGTCCATGTACTGCGGCTCCGAATTCTTGTTTCAAATGTGGTAAGGTTGGGCATTTTGTCAGGGAGTGCTATAGTAATACTGGGCAGGCTGCGAATCTGCAGACCTTGCTATTTGCTCCTACGGTTGGACGTGTATATACTACTAATGCGCAGCAGACAGAAAAGGCACCGAATCTGGTTAAAGGTATAATTTTCATCTATAATACTGATTTATCTATTTTGTTTGATTCGGGAGCGACGCATTCGCTCGTGGCGGAATATGTTGCTAAGGGGTTGGGTTTAAGAGTAACACAGATGATTCCCCCTATGCGTATTACTACTGCTACAGGAAAGGTTAGTAATTCCTCCTTTATTTGTAAAGAGGTTGGGTTTGTCTACGAAGGCAGGGGTTACACTATTGATTTAATTATCTTGCCCTTGGCCTCTGTTAATTTGATTTTGGGTATGGACTGGTTGTCTCAAAACTGCACAATGATTGATTGTTGCGGCAAAAGGTTGATATTATCTCACGAGAAGCCTTCGGTTTGTCCGTCTCCGTATCTTTATGTCCGTCAAACTATTAAAGCCTTGAAGGCTGGTGATCTGGGTTATGTTTTCTTGGGTGGATTGGTTGGTGATATGGAGTTGGAGATTTCTAGTATTTCGGTGGTTAATGAATTTGCTAATGTATTTCCTGATGAGGTACTGGAATTTACACCTGAGAGGGAGATTGAGTTCTCGATTGACTTGTTGCCTAGTGTGGGGCGTATCTCTTTGGCTCCATACCGAATGTCGCCACTGGAGCTGGCTGAGTTGAGAAAACATATTGAAGAATTGTCTGCAAAGAACTTTATCAGGCCGAGTGTGTCTCCATGGGGAGCACCGGTAATATTTGTGAAGAAGAAAGACGGTAGCATGAGCTTATGTACTGATTATCGGTAGTTGAACAAAGTTACAATTAAGAACAGGTACTCATTGCCACGTATTGATGACTTGATGGATCAGTTAAGGGGTTCCTGTGTGTTTTCTAAGATTGATCTCCAGTCTGGCTACCATCAGATCCGGATTAAGCCGGAGGATGTGCCAAAGATGGCGTTCCGTTCCAGATACGGACACTTTGAGTATCAGGTTATTCCTTTTGGGCTTACTAATGCCCCAACGGTGTTCATGGACTATATGAATTGTATCTTCAAGCCGTATTTGGACCAATTTGTAGGGGTGTAAATGGGCCGGGCTTTGGCCTTCCTGACCCAAGCATGCGTAAAAAAATTCAGCTTATCTGGCCTACTGGCCTATTAAAGGCTTTACTTGTAGGCCAAGCCCGGCTCATTTTTAAAAATAAGAAAGCCTGACATGGCCTACAGGCCTTGTAAGCCTCCCACTGTAGGTACTAAGCAAAAAAAATAATTGTATAGAGCAAAGAAAGTTTCATTCATGCATGCACTAGTACTTCTCATAAGAAAAAAATGACAAACAAGAAAGAGTCAACATAATACCACAGCTCTAGAATGTATATCATAGAGGAATAGAGTCAAAGAAATGGGAAAAATAAGAAAAATACAATTACTGGATGCTGAAATAAATTCTACAAGAGAATGTCATTCATCTAATAATCTTTAAACCACCATCAAGACAAGGGGAAGAAGAGTATTATTGAAAGATCTTCATCAGTAACATCATAATACAGCAAGGTACCCATTGCTCCATGATATTAAGCTGCAACAGCATGTAAAATTTGGAGACATTAGACAAGTTTTCCTTTCATAAAATAAAACCAACAAAAAGTAAAAGACGAAGCTGAGAGTGAGAAGTGGCGGTGCACATAAAAATTAGGGTTAGTATTTGTACTTTGCCACATAAAATAAGTATTATTATTTTATTTTATTTTAATAAATTAAATAGGCCAGCCTACAAGGCTGTAGGCCGGGCTTGACAAAATTGGCCTATGGCCTATTTGTTATAAAAGTTTTTTTATAAGCCTAAGCCTACTCTACTTTTCTGAAAGGTCGGGCTCCAGCCCTTCTTGGCCCATTTACACCCCTACCAGTTTGTGATAGTGTTTATTGATGATATCCTGATTTATTCCAAAAGTAAAGAGAAGCATACGGAGCATCTGAGGACTGTATTGCAGGTGTTGAAAGATAAAAAGTTGTATGTTAAGCCATCTAAGTGTGAATTCTGGCTATCTAAGGTGCATTTCTGGGTCACGTTATTTCTGCTAGTGGTGTTGCAGTGGATTCGAGTAAAATTGAAGCGGTAAGTGATTGGGAACGACCTAAGACTGTGACTGAGATCAGAAGCTTTCTGGGCCTTGTTGGTTATTATCGCAGGTTTATACAGGGGTTTTCTGCTATGGTATTGCCGTTGACCCGATTGACATGAAAGGATACTCTTTTGTGTGGACCCAAGAATGTGAAGACTGTTTTCTGACACTTAAAGAGAAGTTGACTACTGCTCCTGTGTTGACCTTTCCCGATCCGGAAGGTGAGTTTGAGATGTATTGCGATACTTCCAAGAAAGGTTTGTGGAGTGTGTTGATGCAAGATAGGAAGGTGGTTGCTTATACGTCTAGGCAATTGAAGCCTCATGAAGAGAATTATCTGACGCACGACTTGGAGCTTGCTGCTATTGTATTTGCCTTGAAAATCTGGAGGCATTTTCTGTATGGGATGAAATTTGTTGTATTCAGTGATCACAAGAGCTTGAAATATTTGTTTGATCAGAAAGAGTTGAACATGAGACAACGGAGATGGGTGGAATTCTTAAAAGATTATGATTTCGAACTGAAATACCATCCGGGTAAAGCTAATGTGGTAGCAGATGCCTTGAGTAGGAAGTTTGTCAGTGTGTCCCAGCTGATGATGTGGGATAATGAAGTGATCAAAAAGTTTTGTGATTTAAAGATAAGGGATTTCTTTGCAGGTAGGATTTGTGATTTTGAAATGGTACGAATTGAGAATTAACTACATGAGAAAATTAAAGAAACTCATATACGGAATGACAGTATCAAATATTTAAAAGGCCAGGGTGGCATATCTGTAAATGAACATGGGTTGTTGTTATATCAGGGTAAAATTGTTGTGCCCAAGGAGCTTGCAGAGGAAGTTATGGTTGAGGCCCATAAGGGTCAGTATGCTATTCACCCAGGTGCTACAAAAATGTACCAAGATCTAAAAGTTAAGTTTTGGTGGCTTGGGATAAAAAAGGATGTTGCTGAATATGTACCGAGGTGCTTAGTTTGTCAGAAAGTCAAGATAGAACATCAGAAACCTACTGGTTTACTTCAGCCACTGGATATACCTGACTGGAAATGGGAGAGCATCTCTATGGATTTCGTTGTTGGCTTGCCTCGGACTCAGTTTGGTTACGACTCAATTTGGGTTATCGTGGACAGGCTTACGAAGTCTGCATATTTTCTGCCAGTGCGAGTGGATTTCTCTACTGAGAAATTAGCAGAATTATATGTAAAGGAGATTGTAAGGCTCCACGGGATACCAGTTAGCATTGTCAGTGATCGGGACCTGAAATTTACTTCCCGCTTTTGGGGAGCCTTACAGCAGGCTTTTAGCACTCAGCTCAGGCTGAGCACTGCGTATCACCTGCAGACTGATGGTCAGACTGAGAGGACCATACAGACACTTGAGGATATGCTGAGAGCTTGCACATTGGAGCAGGGCACTGCTTGGGACAGGTACTTGTCATTGGTGGAATTCTCTTATAATAACATTTTTCATTCTAGTCTGGGCATGGCACCATATAAGGCATTGTATGGACGGAGATGTCGTACTCCTACTTGTTGGACTGAAGTGGGTGATAAAGAGAGATTTGGGCTGGATTTTGTGCAAGAGACAACAGTACAGATTGAAATGATCAGAGAAAAACTTAAACAGGCACAGAATCGGCAGAAAAGTTACTATGATAATAGACACAGACCGTTGGAATTTGAAGAAGGTGATCATGTATTTGTGTGATTATCTCCAGTCTCGGGTGTTGGCCGTGCATTGGGCATGAGAAAGCTGAGTCCTCAGTTTATCGGGCCGTATCAGATAATGAAAAGAGTTGGATCAGTGGCCTATCAGCTTGCCTTGCCCCCACAGTTTTCGAATCTACACGATGTTTTCCATGTATCGCAGCTGCAGCGTTATGTTCCGGATGAATCACATGTGGTGATACCGGATGATATTGAGATTCGGGAGAATTTGAAGACTCATGTAGGTCCTATTAATGTTCTTGACCGTAGTGAAAAGAGATTGAGAAGAAAAAATATTCTAATGCTAAATATTCAATGGGAAGAACGTACACCTGAGGAGGCTACTTGGGAGCGGGAGGATGAGATTCTCCGGCTGTATCCTGAGTTAACGGACAGGTATGATTTAATTTTGCAGAAAAAATGTCAAAAAGGAGAGGTGAATATAACACCTCGCATTTCTAAAACATATATTAATATATTAAATAAGGATTAAAGGGAAGGATTAGTGAAAATCCTGAAGATTAGGTCAAAATACAGGAAAGGTAAAAAGGTAATTAGCCAAACACGTAACCCTAGTAGGGTAAAATTGAGTAGGAGGTCTCAAATGATAAAATTAACACTGGAAATAGATTCAGAACGAAAAATTGAGTGGTTAGGCAAGTTTCTAAAAATTCGGTGAATAGTGTTTTTACCGAGTAAGAATATCGCGGTACAGTTGCACCGTAAAGCGTGCCGATTGAATTTCAAGCTCTAGGTTTAGATATAAGTTATAAATGGTGTATAGGACTAGGAAATATGATTTCTGGTGAAAATTGATGGAAATTAGTGAGTTTGGGGAAGCGTGCCGACGACGCGCGTAATAGATTAAAACTGTAATTTCTCCGAACGACCGGAAAACTCCGGATTCATCTGATCAAGGGAAATTAAAGGACAATAGTTAATGTTAAAAATTAGAGTTTCTCAATAGGTTATGAAATTATGGACGTTTAGTGGAATCGGAAGGAGTTTTGAATTAGTTTGAAATCGCGTGAGGTGGCGGTGGGGCCCACCTCACTTAAGTCACTTAAGTCCACTTGTCATGGACTATTCATCATCACCATCACACCCTCTTTCTCTCTCCAAACCCGCGCCCAACCCCCTCCTCCATGGCCATTTCACTTTGATTTTTCTTTCTCTCCTAACTCCCTCTATACATCATCAAATCAAGGAAAGTTTGTCATGAAACTTCTTGGAAATCACCATCCAAACACAACCATGGTAGTCTTGAGCCATGAAACTCCCTAGATTTTGAGAAAATCTCCCCCCAAACCTGCGGCCTTTGTGAGTAGATTTGCACTCATGGAGTTGTTTGGTTCTCCAATGCTTGGATATGTTGTGGAGGAGTTCTTGGCCAAGCTTTTGAGTAAGTTTCATCACATTCTATTGGTTGAATTAATTGATTCAATTTATGAACCCTAGAGTCACTTTGTATGAAATGGTGTAGTTAGAGAGCTTAAATCAAAATTGTGTATTAGATGAAAGTGACTTGGAATGATGTTTTAGAGTGATATATGTCATAAAATTTATTGAGAAAATTGGATGATAACCTAGTGGATTTTTGAGTGTGATGCCATGACTTTGTGAAATTTGATTGGTAATGTGATTGTGTAATTGAGTTGTGGAAAGTTGTATGAGTTAATATTAGGATGTTATGATGTATTGCATTGCTAAATTGGATTGGATATCCCTTGGTGGGAGGCTATGGTGAATTCGGCCATGTAGGGTATTTAGGGTCCAATGATGCAAAGATTGTGTAATTGATATTGTATAGTGTTAAATGGTATTTTGAGGTGTTGTGAGGTGAATGGATGCGTGAAAGATAAAAGGAAAAATACTTGGTTATGTGGAATTGGTAATTGGACCTAGAGTGGAATAAATGGAAAAACGATGCTAGGATGGTGTAAAATGGAAAGTGACACCTAAAATGGTGTTTGGGTAGCATTATGATGCTAAAGAAAAATAAAAATAAAATTTAGGAAAATATTTTGGAAATTTACACTTGTTTGGCCGAACCTCACATTAGTGGGGGAGAAATTTGACGTTTTGTAACTTTGGTGGATTCACCGTATATTGATGATCCGTGTATGATCAATGTAGGTTGCCTCCCGCGAATTTGAACACTGAACCGTGAGCTCGGTGGGTTGCCCTTGGTTCCAGACCATAGGGATTGTGGTAAGTACTCTTGAACCATGCTTGTATGCTTGATAACTTGCATGTGTTTGGTGAATGGAAAATTAATAGGGAATGTCCTATGTGTAGGCATTTCTGTTTGTGTACCTAGCTCGGGAAGTATTGCATTGGAGCTGTGTAGAAGAAATTATACAGGTAATCCCTTGGTACTGGGGTTTGATCCTCGTATGTGCTCCACCATGCCCGTTGAGGGTAATGGTAGGAAATGTATGTGAATAATATAAGATAACATGTTCATGTATATTGTATGTGTTGTGGTACATAGGATGTACCGTGTCTCTGGCCAGTAGACTGTTTGCCTTCGGGCGTTACGGACTTCCACTGGATAGGTCTCCGTGAGGGAGTTCCAGTTGACCTGGGGTCGTGGTGTGTGATCCGTAGAGGAGCACACTAGGAAGTCTCGGGTGGTTATGGATGGAGGGTGCCTTGGTTGATGTTCTAGGAACACTCCTTGGTTGAAACCCGTAGGCTATATGTCGAGGCCAATAGGCTGGGCATTGCGTGGTTTTGGCATTGACCATTCCAGCTTCGTCGTATTTTGTTTCCCTATGCTTCCCTACTTCACTAAATCCCTTCCTTTATCCCGTTTTCAGATGTTATGTTATATTGTTTATATGCAACGAAGTGATCCATGGGGTGGAGTATTCTCCAGAACCTCTGGATTACTAAGATATATCCGTATATCTCACCCCGCTTTGGGGACTTTATTTCAGGTGGTAGCAGTGGTGTTGGGGGGGCGGGCAAGAAGCCCGTAGGTTGAGCATGAGGACTTTTACTTATTTTGTATTTTGGTGGCCATTGGGCCTAGGCTAGACTTAGGGCATGAACATTGTATATGGTTGAGATTTATGTGTATTGTCATATTTGTTCATGCCATCTTTTTTCCTAAGTCTAGTTGTGCATTCATTTTGCTTTATTTTGAGGTCAAATTCATTATGTTGTATTTGGAGAATTTATGGCCTTATGATTTACATTGGAAAATTGTAATTGTAATATTGGACCTTGTGTTTTATTGAGCATTCTACATGATGAAAGGGCCATAGGTATATTTTAGGATTATGATTATGTGTATGTTTAAAGAATGCATGCAAAATGGTTAAGGTGATTGAAATATGTTAAGTTTTGAAAATGTAAGTATCAAGATGTAAATTGAGTAATTGGATATAAATTGTGAAGGGTTGTAAGAGCACCAAGGAATTGTTGGTCCTTGTGTGCCACCCCTGATTATTAGGTACAAAATTGAGGTTAGATAACACATTTGCAAATATGGGATTTATTGGAAAAACAAAGCAAACTCTCGCAAAATTTCTAGAAATTGGCAGAATTTAGGTGAACTTTGGGAGAGCATATCTCCCTCCACAGAGGTACGATAGGGATGTTCCATACGCCGTTTTAAATCTTGAGATGTCCTTTACCTTGTGTTAAAATTTATGAATTTTCTGGGTTGAACGTCGGCCTGTAGAAGGAAGAGAGCACGGACTGCTCATATGGCCACTGCACTTGTGTCTGTTCTGGTGCGAGTTTGGGAAATTTATTCCCGCTTCATTTCTTGGTAGAATTAAGTGTATGATATGTCAAATTGAATCTTGAGGTGTCTAGTATACTGAGTAAAAATTTGAGAGCAAGGTTGAGTGGAGTTTCCAGAATATTTGATTGAGTGAAGGCTGTTAGGAGTCGGTTTGAGGTTGGTTGGCAGATTTGCTTGTCCAACTTCAAACGGCGATATCCCGAGAAAACGAGAACTTTATGACTCGTGTGATAGCTTCCTAGAAAGGTAATTAAGTCTAAAATAACATACTAAAAGATGAGAGATTCGCGGCATGCGATTTGTCCGCAGAAATTAAAAGACCGAACCATATTCGGATAAGTAGAAAACGTAAAAGTGAGATTTTAGCTAGTGGGTTTATGGGAACCCCTTAGTGACTTGAGAAAAGTATTTTATGATTATAGATAATTTAAATAATTAATCCACAAAGAGTTTACATTTACAGTCACAAATTTTATTTATTACGCTTTATTATTGTTTTAAATGCTCGCGTAATAAAACGTAAAATGTTTACTCGCATTTTTATAAATGAATTGCTGTGATTGTAACTACGCTTAATATCATAATTAATGTTAACAATATCGGTGTACAATAGGCTATTACAGATGCGAACCGATGTGTGATCTTGAAGTCGGCCATTAACTCTGGGAACTTCTTATCAGCGAATTGCATTCCGTTATCTGTGATGATCTCGGCTGGGATTCCAAATCGGCTTACAAGGTTTCTTTCAAAGAATCTTTGAATCCTTGCCGACGTTATGGTGGTGAGGGGTTCGGCCTCGATCCACTTAGTGAAGTAGTCTACAACTATTATTAGCCATTTGAGTTGTCCTTCAGCCGCGGTGAAAGGGCCTAGTAGGTCCATCCCCCACTTGTAGAAAGACCAAAGTGTTGTTATGGTTTGCAGCTCCTCAGGAGGTGCATGAAGGATGAGTGCATGCTTCTAACATTGTTCACATCTTTTCACATGCTCCTTTGCATCAGATTCCATAGTAGGCCAGTAATATCCTGCCCTAAGTGCCTTCCTGGATAAAGCTTTTCCTCCCATGTGATGCCCGTTAATGCCTTCATGGATCTCGGCCAAGGCGTATTCAACCTCGTCTTTATTTAGGTATTTAAGCATGGGTGTACAGAAACCTTTTTTGTAGAGTTGTCCTTCCACAATAGTGAAACAAGCTGAGTTCCTCACGAGCTTTCTGGCTTCTTGGGCCTCGTCGGGCAGACTTCCTTTTTCTAAGTAAGCCACTATTGGCCCTCTCCAGTCTCCATTCTCGATTATAACCATGATGCAGGCCGGCTCTGGGATGCTCTGATGTATGACCGTTCAGTGATTTCCCGATCCTTTCGAGCTGGCGAGCTTTGACAGGATGTCCACTCTGCTGTTCTCATTTCGGGGTATGTACTGGACCACCGCCTCATCAAACTCGGCCAACAGTTCTCTAACTTCTTGGAGGTATTTCATCATTAATGGTCTTTTAGCTTGATATTTTCCTTTGACCTGCGAAGTTACCAGCTGTGAGTCACTGAGGATTTTTATCCTTCTTGCTCCGTGCTCTTTTGCCTGTACAATTCCTGCGATGAAAGCCTCATATTCGGCTTGGTTATTTGAGGTCGGGAATGCAAGGTGGAGTGAGTGTTCAATGGACACTCCTTCCGGGCTTTCAATTATCACCCCGACTCCGCTCTTCTTAGAATGTGAGGATCCGTCGACGTATATTGTCTAGAGGTATTCATTCTCTCTTTCTTTCCCTTTGGATGGGGCGAGCTCCAGGATGAAGTCGACCAATGCCTGGGACTTGATTGCCTGCCGGGGTTCATACGATATGTCGAACTCCTAGAGCTCGACGACCCAGTTGATCATCCTTCCAGGTAGATCCGGTTTATGTAGCACTTGTCTAATGGGCTGGTTGGTTCTTACGATCACTCGATGCCCTTGGAAGTAAAGTCGGAGCCTTCTTTCCATGGTGAGCAAAGCGAACGCCACCTTTTCAAGCTTCTGATACCGAAGTTCAGGTGCTTGCAATGTCCGCCCTACAAAGTAGATCGGCTGTTGTCCTTTGTTAGTCTCCCTTACTAGGGCTGCGCTAATGGCCTCTTCACCCACAGAGAGATATAAAATCAACGTCTCTCCAGGCTCTGGCTTTGACTACACAGGTGGGGTGGCCAGGCATCTCTTTATTTCTTCAAATGCCCTTTTGCAATCTACTCCCCATCCGAATTCTGCCTCTTTTTTTAGGAGCTTGAAGAAAGGCAAGGCCTTTTCTGCCGACCTGGGCAGAAACCTGGTTAAGGCCGCCAGGCGACCTGTGAGCTGCTGGATTTCTTTTTTATTTTTAGGTTGCTTCATCTCGAGGACGGCTTTGCATTTGTCAGGGTGGACTTCAATTCCCCTGTTGGTGAGCATGAAGCCCAAGAACTTTCCAGCTGGTACCCCGAAAGCGCATTTGGCCGGGTTCAATCTGATTTCTCGAGCTCTCAATTGCTCCAAAGTTTCTCTGGGGTCGGCTACATGTGTAGTCATATGCACCGATTTGACGATCATGTCGTCAATGTATACTTCCAGGTTCCTTCCAATTTGGTTTTGGAAGACACGGTTCATCATACTTTGGTAAGTCGCCCCGGCGTTCTTAAGGCCGAAAGGCATAACATTATAGCAGAAATTTCCTTTTTCCAAGATGAATGTGGTCTTCTTATGGTCATCTGGGTGCAGTGGGATTTGATTATACCCGGAATACGCATCCATGAATGACAGTAGCTGAAATCCTGATGAATTATCAACTAGCTGATCTATATTGGGCATCGAATACGAGTCTTTTGGGCAGACCTTATTAAGGTCGGTGTAGTCAACGCAAATTCTTCACTTCTCATTAGGTTTCTTCACCATCACAATGTTGGACAGCCAAGTGGTGTATTGTATTTCTCTAATGAAGCCAGCCTCTAATAGCTCGTCCATGTGTTCGCTCAGAGCTTGATGTCGGTCAGGGCCTAATTTCCTCTTTTTTTGAGACATTGGTTTAGACCCAGGGTACATGGAGAGCTTGTGACAGCAGAAGGTTGGGTCTATTCCCGGGATCTCCGATGCCTTCCATGCAAACACATCGGAGTTCTCATTGAGAAAGAAGACTAACTCTTTTTTAATCTCGGCCTCCAGGCCCTTTCCTACTTTGGTGCGTCCTTTGCCATCCTCCCCAATATTGACGTCTTCCAGCTCTCCTTGGGGTTCTGGACGAGGTGCTTGGAGCTCCTCCCTCATGTCCAATTCGACCAAGTTTACTTCATTTCCACATGGGTATACCGACTGGTCTTTGGTGGGGGTTGTGCCTCCATTTTTTATTCTAGGGGGAGATGATGGCCCTCCATGATTGATCCTCAAAGTCTCTTAGTAACATTCCCTGGACTCTTTCTGATCTCCTCTTACAGTGATGACCTCGTTCTTTGATCCCACCATCTTCAGTGTTTGATGCTTGGCGGAGACTAACATGTCTCACTCGTGGATTGTAGGTTGGCCAATGATCACATTGTAGGAGGAAGATGCATCTACTACCACAAACCGAACCCTTCCAGCTCGGAACGCCTCCTTCGTACCTAAGGTCAGCTTCAAGTCTATATAACCCTTTGGAGGGGATGGCTCTCCGTTCAACCCAATCAACTCGGTGGCGCAGGGTTTCAAGTCTTTTTCATCCAAATTCATCCTTTGGAAAGCGTTTCAAAAGAGTATGTCTGCCGAACTTCCGTGATCAATGAATATTCTCTTAACCCGGTAGTTAACCAGCACCCCGGTAACTACCAAGCCATCAGTATGTCCAGGTACGACCATTTCTAGGCCTTCTTGAGTAAAGAACAGTCTTGGGGGAGCATGATTGCTGGCTCTTCTTTTGAAGGTTGGTCTGTCTCTAACTGACATGACCTCCTTTAGGTATTTTCTTCTTGCATTTGCGGTATCGCCTCCTCCACCCAAGGCTCCACTTATCACATTGCACTCAAATTCAGCTTCTTGGAACTCCTCTTCTTTGTCTTTGACCTTTTTGCCCTTTGGAGGGTGGTCTTGATCTCGATCTTTTCTTTCCTCCCTCTTAGGGCTGTGACTCCTGCTCCGGCTTCTTTGCCTTCGCTTACTATTCTTCTTGCCTTGAGTTCGATAATGTATTGCTTCAATTTCTCCTCTCTGATATGTTTTTCAATAGCATCTCAGAGATCCCAGTAGTCATCTGTGACGTGACCATTCTGGTCATGGAAAGCACAATATTTGTTTCTGTACAATTCGCTCTTGCTCTTGAGGGGTCGAGGTCTTTCGACCTTATGCATCTCAGTTTGGGCCACTTCTTTCCATATCCGAGATCTGGACATGTTCAATGGTGTGTAACTGTCGTACTTGGTCCTTGGAGATCGATCGTCCGACCTCTTGTCATGAGCGTCATTTCCTTTCTTCGACCCTCGCTGATCTCGATCCTTGTTTTTCTTACTAGGACTGCGGCGATTCAGGCTCCGTCCTCTGGACTCTTCATAAGCCTTCTGCATGTCTTCAACGTCGATTTATTTGTTTGGCCTTCTTCGGAACTCCTCCAGATCGTTGACCGGGTTCTTATAGATGGATTTTGCGAGTGGAGAATCACCATCTAATCCCGAGATGATCATATGCAGGTGTACCAGTTCAGTTAGATTCTGAACCTTGAGGGAGACATCTTTGAATCGATCGAGGTACTTCCTCAATGATTCATTCTCCTTTTGCCGAATTCTTCCTAAGGCATAGGCCGGCATCGGATGTGCCTTACTCGTTGCAAAATTCAGACGGAAAGTTCGAGCCAGGTCCTCGAACGAATCGATCGAGTTCCTGGGGAGCCTTGTTATCCATGCCATCGCCTGACCTGTCAATGTCGTCGCGAAGATTCTGGCCTTAATAGGTTCAGTTATCCCGTTGAACAACATCTCGATCTTGAAAGCCTCTAAATGAGCATCCGGGTCTTGACTTCTGTCGTAAGGAGGTATCCTGGCACTTTTGAACCTCGGCGGAATTGCCAAGTTCATGAGCCTTTCAGTAAATGGACTATCATTAGTCTCCTCGTCATGGAGATAATTATCTCATTGGTTGTTGACCGGTCCTCCGCCTTCTTGGTGGTTGCCATGACGAGGGTTTTGCACAGTCTCGGTTGCCGTGGCCGTATTCTGTTGTTGCGGCCCGCCAGTTTCAACTTGGCCTGCTCCTCCAGCTCGGCCTTCACTGTTTTGGTTTCGTAGCTCAGCCTCCAATGCCTTCATCCTCTGGGCATTCAACCTTTGTTGAGCCAGGAATTTGTTCCCCATCTCTTGCATCCTTTGAAGGATTACATTCATGGCCATAGTGGCCACATCCCCTGGCTGATCATTCTGTGGAGGTGGGTGCGCTGACTCCACTGCCTTGTTGGACTGGGTTCTGAAGGGCGGTACTTGCGTGCCGACCTCTCCGACCTGGACATCCACCAACGCATGAGACACTGTTGATTGGAAATGTTCCAGTGGAGATAGGTGTGGCGGCGGTTGGCCAGTGCTGGACGTCGAACGAGTGTTCGTCATCGTGGAATGGGAATCAAAATTTATCGTTTCCCACAGACGGCGCCAATGTTCAGTCCTGGAAAGACCGTATTGCTATACCGTATGGTATGCGCTCAGAGATACCGTAAGAGTAGTTATGTATCTGGCTTATGGTCAATATCTCAATCACTGTGCACAAGCAATAGACTTGTAGCCAAGACGCGAGTGTGTGCACAGTGTTGGTGTAAATAGGTTAAAAGTGTATATCTGAGGTCTTTAGCCTCTTATTTATAAGGGTTACCTCTAGGGTTTATGAAAACCTTCCAGTTGCAATAGGATTCAACTTCCTTACTGTTGAAATAAGGATTCCATCCTGAATATCTTTGTTGTTTGATATTGTTAAGATAATTGAGTATCTATCCTTTAGTGGATTGTTAAGTGAGTAGTTAGGATATGATATATATCGATAACAATATAGAACAAAGGTTGTAATAGGCTTGATATATTCAGTAAGTGTAACTTTTTACCTCGTATAGTATAGAACAAAATACCTAGTATGACTGCCATATTTAAATTATTATTTTTCCTTCCAAAATGAAAATACGTCACTTACATAAGTACAAAACTAAAAGCGCAATTAGTTTACGTTTAAAAGCAAAAGTATGATTTCGACAAAAATTATAAAAGTTAAACTTTTCCTCAAATAATAACTTCAGTCTTTCCAAACGGAACACAAACCAGAAAAAGAAACCCCGAAGTAGTTGTTTCCTTGCAAAACATCTACCAAAACGGACTTTATTTGACTTTTGTACACAATTGTTCCGGGGGTGAGAAATATTCTAGATTTGGGTAATCTGCATTCAAATCATTGTATTTAAAAAAAAGAAAAACATTAGACCAAGTAGTGAAGCTGTTCAATCAAGCAGCGCAAATCCTTCTCGGAGCTTCCACCACCCTCTCTAATGGCGTCAAGCGCCGCCGCCTGCAGCTTCAACGCCTGCCTTGTTTCCACAGCGCTTTCGCTCACCGACTCAGCCAGAACTCGACCCAACTGGTCCGAGTCGGGAACGGTTTTTTCACCCTCGCACACCTTCTTGGCCACCTTCAACTCCTCCACAAGCAGCGTCGCGTCCACGAATTGGTCAGCAGACATTGGCCACGCAAGCATCGACACCCCAGCCACCACCGATTCCAGCACCGAGTTCCACCCGCAGTGAGTCAAGAACGCGCCCACCGCCCTATGCCTCAGTATGAGCACCTGTGGGGCCCACCCTCTAATCACGAGGCCCCTACCAGCTGTTTCATCTTCGAATCCCGCTGGAATGATTCCTTCCTGATTTTCGTTCTTTGTCTTTATTGACCAAATAAAATGGACCCCACTCTTCGCCAAACCTGATGCAATAGCCACCGTCTGATCGTTGGTGAGAATCATTTGACTCCCGAAACACACATAAACCACCTTACGATCCCCTCGTTGATCAAGCCAGGACACGACGTTGTTTACCGACACAGAACTGGACCCACCTCTCTGCGTGGTAGATAAGTCATCCGCAGGAAGCAACGGTCCAACCGCCCACACACGATCATGGCCAAGTTCCATTTTGAGATACTCAAGATAACGATTCTCCAACTCGGAGAACGAGTTCACAACGAGTCCCCAACTTGCAATGTTCCCGAGAAACCAATCCCTGAAGCACTCTGAATCTGGGTCTCCAGCAACGTAGCTCCGAAACAAGGGAGACACCTGCCACCAAGGGTAAGTGGGTGAGTTGGGAAGCTTGTGAAACGAAACGATATCGTTTTCGTTGTCGTTGGTTCGCTTCGGCAGTTCCTTCCAGAGAAAGTACATGGTGGACAAAGCGAAAGCACCAGAAGGGGAAAAGACGAGTCTCCGAATTCCGAGTTCAGAGGCAAGGTTTTGGGTCCAACCGCAGAACATGTCTGAAATTATATATTGTGGAGGGGAAGGGTGAGATTTGAACCATTGGAGGAGAGGGTCGTGGAGCTTTGAGAGAGAGAACATGATGGGTCGAATGGAGTGGGGCATGTCTTTGGCGTTCTCGATTCCTGGAGGGATAGAAGGGTGAAAGGGGAATGGGAAGATCAAAGGGTGAATGGAAGGGTGTGATGAAAGGAGATGGGTTAGGAGGGTTTGGTTTTTTGGGGTTGTGACCACCGTTATGGTGAGGTTGCTTCCATTTGTGGCCAGCTTGTGGGTTAGGTCGAGGAGGGGTATCATGTGGCCCTGAGCTGGGAACGGAATCACCAACACGTGCGGCGGCGCGTTGCTGTTGCCGCCTTGAACCGTCATGGTGGGTAACCCGTTGCAGGGTAATATTTCGAAAAGGGAGGAAGCCAAAATGATATAGAAATCAAATTAGAATGAGAATAAATAAGAAAAGAGATTCTTTTATGCTAGTCAAGATGATGTCAGATCTGTTTTATTATTATTACTACATAATAAATATATTATTAACTTTCTCTTAATATATATGTACGTTCCGAATGGATCATTTTTGTATATAGTACAAACATTTTTTAATATTCTATTTTATAAATTATCTCTTAATATTATAAATTACATTTACTATATGCAATACAAAATTTTCTTAATTTCGTACTTGTTATATAAATTTCTATAAACTTAACAGATTATTTATTTTGACGTATATTGAAATTTAAACTTAGCATATTATTGTTAATAAGATTTTTTTTTTAATTTAACGTCATATGAATATAACAAAATTGACATTATTAACGATACAATATTTTTTTTTAGTTTCATACCTATTATATATATTTTTAGGATTTTATAAGAGTTATGTTGTAGGAAAAATGATTATGTAATGTTATAGAGATTCGTTTTGCGTGTCGTAATTTTTTTTTTTGCTTCAAAAAGTGTGGGCCCCACAAAATGTTGTTTGTGTAAAAAACTTTCTTGTGTCATGTTAAATGATAAATGCAAATCCCATTTTTTTATGATTGAATAAGAGATTGAACAAGAGGTGTCCAACCCAATTAAGGGGAGCTGGCGATTCAATCTACCAAGTGTAGATGTGGACATTGGTATAGCTGGGGTGTATTTGTATGGACACATCTGATGTGAGAGAGAATGGGAGAGTTTTGGGCATAATATGCTCCGGTGAGTAGGTTGATATAACACCTCACAATTTTAAATCAAGTAATTAAAATATTAAGTGAGCAATCAAGTGATGGATTAGTGAAAATCCAAAAGATTAGGCCAAAATACAAAGAAAGGGCAAAACGGTAATTAGCCAACACGCAACCCTAGGAAGATAAAAATTGAGTAGAAGGTCTCAGATGGTAAAAATAACCCTGGAAATGGGTTCAGAACGAAAAATTGAGTGGACAGGCAAGTTTCAGAAAAATCAGTGAATAGTGTTTTTCGCGGGTAAAAATATCGCGGTACGATTGCACCGTAAAACGTGCCGATTGAGTTTTGAGCTCTAGGTTTCAAATATGAGTTAAAAATGGTCTAATGAGTTAGGAAATATGATTTCTTATAATATTCGATGAAATTAAGACAGTTTGGGGAAGCGTGCCATTGGCGCGCATAATAGCTTAAAACAGTGTTTTCTCCGAACGAATGGAGGACTCTTAATTCATCTGATCAAGCCTAATTAAAGGGGAATAGTTAATGTTAAAAATTTGAGTTTCTAAATAGGTTGTGAATTTACGGACGTTTAGTGGAATCGGAGGAAAATTCGGATTAGTTTTAAATCACGTGAGGTGGCGGTGGGACCCACCCCACTTAAGTGACTTAAGCCACATGTGCTTGGCACTATTCATGCATCACTTTCCTCCCTCTTCTTGCTCAAACCCGCAGCCACCATAGCCCTTCCCCTCCAAGATTTCATTTCACCATAACTTAGCCATTTCTTCACCAAATCCATTGATTCTTGTCTTGAAATTTGATGGAAATGGCCTTCTAAATCCATTGGTGGTACTCCCAAGCCTTGAAAGCCACTAGATTTTGAGAAAAACCCTCCCCAAAGCTGCGGCCCTTTCCTTTAGATTTGTGAAAATGGTGTTGATTGATGCTCCAATGGTGGAGTATGTTTAGGAGGAGCCTTGTGCCAAGCTTTTGGGTGAGTTTCCTTGTGTTCCAATGGTTTAATTTTGTGGTTGAATTTATGAACCCTAAAGAGGGCTTGTTGGATTGATGTGTTTAGAGAGCTCAATTGGAAAATGTTTGTACATGAATGTGTCTTAGAATGATGTGTAGTAGCCATAAATGCAATAAAAATTATTGATGAAAAATGTGAATTTTTAACTTAGAAAATTTTGAGGTTGTCATGACTTTGAGTTTTGAAAATGTGTTAGGATTGGATTGATGAGTTGTTGTATGATTGTATATTGATATAATAGGATTGTATGAGGTGTGGAATGATTAAAGTTGTATGGAAATTCCTTGGAATGCCATAGGGTAAAATTCGATTCTTTGAGGAAAGATTGAGGAATTGATGTTGAAAAATGATTTGGATGATGATTTGTGTAGTTATATGGTGCTTAGATGGGCTGTGTTGTGCTTGGAGAGTGTTTGAATCAATGGAAAAAAAATGAATTGTGTTAGAGACCTAAATGAGCCCTGAATGAAATATTTCGCAAAACGATGCGTAAATGTCGGAAAACGGAAAAACGACGATTGAACTAGCCTCTAAACAACCTAAGGGAGTGTTATAAAATGAGAAAGAAAATTTAAGAAAATAAATCTCAAATTTACACCTACATGGCCGAACCTCCAAGGGGAAAAGGGGTGATTTGGCGATTTTCGCGTTTTGATGTAATTCGACGCGAAAATGACGAACCGGCACTTGAACTGGCCTATTGACAACCTAATGAGACGTAACAAAATGAGAAAGAAAATTTAGAAAAATAAATCTCACATTTACACTACAATGGCCGAACCATCAAGGGAGGATGGGGAGGATTTTTGTGTTTTTGCGTTTTGATACTATTTGACGAGTACTGATGGATGTACGTTATTGTATAGGTTGTCGTACGTCGACCTGAATCCCGAATCTTGAATCAGTGAATTGCCCTTGGTCCGGGACCAAGTGGATTGAGGCATTCCGCTGTGTACTGAGTTGAGGGATAAGCTGCTGCGGAGCTTGTGGAAACACGAATTAAGGTAACCTCTTGGTACTGGGGCTTGTTCCCCTTTTCTGTTCCACCTTGCCAGTTGATGGTAACGGTAGGAAGTGTGTATGAATAGTATATAACACATGAGCATGCATGCATTATTGCTATGGGTACTTATGTACCGAGTCTCTGGCCAGTAGACAGTTTTTATTAGCCTTCGGGCATTTTCGGACTTCCGCTGGATAGGTCTCCAGGAGGGAGTTCCAGTTGACTGCGGTCATGGTGTGTGATCCGGGTAGGAGCACACTAGGAATGTCTTTGGCGTTTTGGTTGGTTTGGGCATCATGGTTGTGGTTTCTGTGAACACACCTTGGATGATACCCATAGGCTTATATATGCCGAGGGCGTACGTGGAATTGGGGTTACCATCCCGTACCGTCGTATTTTGTTTTCTTTATATTCCCCCTTCTCTAAATCCCTTGCTATATCCCGTTTTCAAGTGGTTGTTGTATTCTATTGATATGCATCGAAGTGAACCATTGGGTGGAGTTTTCTCCAGAACCTCTTGGTTACTGAGATATATTCGTATATCTCACCCCGTCTCGGGGCATTTATTTCAGGAGGTAGCAGTGGAGCAGGAGCCTCGGGCAAGAGGCCCGCAGAGTGAGCGATGGAGCGTTTCTTATTTTGCATTTTGTTGGCCGTGTGGCCTAGGCTAGACTTAGGGCATGAACATGTCATTTGTATTTATTAGTAGCTTCATTAGCATCTTGTTCATGCCATTTTGCCTAAGTCTAGTAGTGATGTATTTGGTTATGTTGTCTTTTAAATTAAGTTGAAATTTTAGAAGAATGTAATTTGAAGTTTTAGTTTCAAGTTGTAATTTGTAAAGCCATATTGTAATAGTATTGATGCATGTCTAATTATGATGGAAGGGCCTTAGGCCTATTTTAGGTTATGATAATATGTATGATGGAAATATGCATGAAAAAGGTGTTAGTGATTGCAACTACTTAAGAATGATTAATATGGACTCTATGTTTAATAACTATAAACTGGATTGGGTTGTAAGTGCCCCAAGGCGTTGTTGGTCCTTGTGTGTGCCACCCATTGGATTATTACTGTATTATCATGTGTTTATTAGGTACATTGAGGTTTTAAATGATCTTTTACAAATTTGGGATTATTGGAAAAACAAAGGAAACTCTGGCGAATTTTCTGTAGAATTGGCAGATTTTAGGCGAACTTCGGAAGAGCATATCTCCCTCTATAGAGGTCCCCTAGGGACGTGCCATACGTCATTTTGAAGGTTGAGATGTCCTCTACCTTGTGTCAAAATTTGAGGAAATTCTGGGTTGATCTTCGGCCTGAAATAAATAGAGAAACACGGACTGCCCATGTGCCCCTGCACCTGAGGCAGATTCTGGACCGGATTTGGGAAATTAATTCCCGCTTCGTTTCTCCGTCAAATTAAGCGTGTGATATATCAAAATGAAGTTTGAGATGTCTAGTTTGTAGGATAAAAATTTGAGAGCAAATGGTTGAGTCGATTGAGTGCAGTAATTCGGGCAAAGTGAGTGGTTTGGGCTGTTTTTGGGGTTGTTTGGGCTAATTGCTTATCCAACTTCAAACGGCGATAACCGGAGCAAATGAGCTCCGAATTGAGCGTATTTTAGCTTGTTAAAAAGAGAATTAAGTAACACAAAGATATAATCTGAGAAGTAGGGTTGGTTGCGATCGGTTGGTCGCAGAAAAACTTAGAGTGTAACATGTTCGAATTGGTATAAAACGTAAAGTTGGAAATTGGCTAAGTGAGTTTATGGGAACTCCTTAGTAACTTATAATAAGTAACGTAAGTGATAAACATAGTTTAAATAAGTCTTCCGCAAGAGTTTACGGTTACGGTCACAACTTTTAATTATTACGCATTTTTATGATTTAAATGCTCGCGTAATAGTCGAAAAAAATTTATTCTCGTTTTTATAAATGAACTGCTGTGATTGTAACTGCGCTTAATATCATAATTAATGTTAACAATACCGGTACGTAACGGGCTGTTACATTTTATGGTATCAGAGCAGTTTTGTTAGGGAACTCTGATAATGTATATATAGTTGTGTTGTGTGTTGCATAGTTGTATGTAGATTCTTATCGATTACTGCATATGTGATTCCTTAGTGTGGGTCTGATCAACCCATTCCTTTGTGTTACATGCGTAGTCATCGTAAGAAGCCTACGTGGCAACTGTGGAGCACTAAATGTAAGTCTTTAGCCTGATGTTGTGGATGCAGTGTTGACTGCTTCATGGACACGAGATGGCAGTAAGTAAAATATGAATATTATAGGACTTCAGGGAAACATACTTAAATGTTTTGTCTGACCTTGTAGATGAAATTCATAAAGCTGGATTGTAAGTGAAAGTTGTAAACAAATCTATGATATGTACGGTATTGCATGGATGAACCTTGTAGTACCATGAATAATAAAGATATATAATTGAGATGAGTCCATAGTATGGAAAAGGTATTGGTGAAGCTTCCAAGTATATGTGTTGTATAGTAAAAACAATTATGTCCAGGTGGACGTGGTGGAGGGACTTCATCAAGGTGGAAGATTAGAACCTGTTGGGTTATTGAAAATGATGAACAGATATGCTTAGGCATGAGTTTGAATATTTTATGTTGACTAGAAGTTATAAGTCCTCGATGGATGATGTACACTTAAACAAATTGAGATGGTTCATGCAGAGAAATAAATAGAATAATTGATGATTAATCCTATGGGATTTGACCACTTGAAATTATAATGCTGGTCAATTGTTAAATTGAGATATATTGAAATATGGGATTTAAACCCATAAGGAGGTAGTGCTGATTAAACATAGGCGAGATGAATTAATTATGTATTATATGTATAAGGAAGAAGTTGAGAGAATCGCCATGGATGGCATTGAACAAGGTTCATTGAGAGTATGATTGTCCGTAACGGAATAATGGTTTAGCTTGACCGATATGCCATGAAGGAAACAAATATGACTATATGTGTGCGTTAATGTGTGGAATTCTCCTTGGAAATGGCTACTATGTAGAGATTCAGGTGTTATGAAGCATAAGAGGATTGATCCATGATGGAGGTCTCTTGGAAATCTCAGAGAATGAATATCGTAATTTAAATGGCCTAATTACTTGTGGATGTTGTAATGCATTGTGAATAATACCTAATGGCCTGATGGCCAGTATACCTATTCTGATGAATAAACGGATAATAATCCAGTGATGGCCTAAGTGCCAGTATACATATATATGTATGTACACCTTGTGACGGCCTGAGCGCCTAATTATCCGTGTTGAGGTAAATTATTAAATTTTTTTGTAAAAGGACAATGAGGCCGAATGAAATCCCCGATGATGGGAAGTATCTGAAGAGATTGTATGATTAGAGAATGAGCTAATGTACAACCTGATGGGAAATCATGTGATTAGTGTATGAACTAAGTTACAATAAAGTGTGGAATTATGTGTTTAGCAAAAGAGTTAATGTGTAATGTCAAAACAAAAATGATAAGATTAGTTAATGAGTTGAGGTATAAGTGTTAGTGCAAAGATTGATATAATTTTCCAGTGCACAGATTGAGGTGAAATTAGTCTTTTGTGATAGGACGAATATGTTTAGAAGATCCCTGTGTGATGGGAAGTATATGTGAGATGTGTACAGAACTTTGAGAAAATTCTGGATTCACGGAATAGAGATTATGTTATGAACTATGCCACTTGAATAGTCAAAGTAAGAGAGAAAATAATTTGTGAGAAGAATAAGCAAGGAAGAGATAATGGACTATGGATTTGAACGGTAACATGACAGAAAAAACTATTAAAAGTTAGAAAACGTGTACGAAATTACGAAGAGAATGTGAATTATGATAATAGTGACTTATGTGTAAACTATTAGTGAGAAGAATGAAATGAGAGAGTAAGACGAATTGACTTATATGTAACAGGGTATATTATACCACTACTGCTATGATTATGGGGATAGCCCCATGTGAATATACCAAAGATATTTTGCTGTTATATATACAGAGGTGAGACAGACACCAAATGGACTGGGTCCATGTGTGATCTGGAGTGTACGGAGTACCAGTTTTTCCGTTATATACGGATATGTTATAAGTATGAACTCCCCTGTGTACTGGGTACACATTTGCTGTTGTATACAGATGTGATATAAATATGAACTCCTCTGTGCACTGGGTGCACGTATGAGACTTGATATTACCATCTCTGTGTGGCCTATGTGCCCGGAGTGTGTAGCCATCTCTGTGCGGATTATGTTCCCGGAGACTATTATTATGTTATATGAGTGATATGAGATGAGGAAGTATCCCGCAGTGATGAGACTACTATTATAGTTGAGTTGGTTTACATAAGTGCACAAATAAGAAACATTGGGAATACTATTAGAACACAGTCAGCAGGTGGTAGTTTATCATTAGTGCATGGATCATATGGGTGGATTCTCTGATCGGTGGGTCATTACATCTGGGGCCCTGAGGACAGCAAGAGCTCGAGCGGTTAAAACCTAAGAATGTTTTTACCCACTGTATTGAGAGAGTTCTTCCATGTGATTAACGCAAAATATGAGGTCAGATATTTGTAAATGGACAATAGTATGTCAGAATTGGATACAAGAGGTGAGGCATAGTGTGAAATTTTTTTTTGAAGTGTGATAGTGAAACACTATTGTGGGTGTAAAGTAAGTTTGATGAAATAATTTCGGCTCCAAGTGAGGTAGTAAATTTGTTCGAATTCTCGTCTTATGATGAAAGAGATAATAACGAGATTGATGTTGACAGATTGAGTGAGTGTCCTTCTAGGAAGGCTGGTAATGATCAAGAGTTCAGGTTAAAACGGTGAATTATTAGCCCTTATAGAAGGTAAATTGTCATGGAATCAAGCGCGAATGTGTAATAATAGTTGGAAACTGGAATTGCGATCGGTTGCCTAAAAGTTGATAGCTTGGTTGTACTGATAGAGTGGATTGAGGAGTGTTATATATAATCGCATATGCCACTTATGGTGGAAAGTGTGTGGAAAATGCACAATGATAATATTGTTTTGGTTAAGTATTAATGAGGTATGACTGAGTGTTTGTGGTAGCTTTGAATATTCTGAGAGATTGAGATACCAATCGGTGGGGAATTGTATAAGTAGTGGCAAGGATGGATTTAGTTTTATGTGACTTGATAATTAAGTTTCAAAGATTCCTATAGAACGAGACTTACATGTGAGAGACATGGCATTTTAAGGGTCCATCAGTTAGTAGTGAAATGGCTTGGTGTGGTTGATTGATTCGAACAACCAAGATGATTGGTGAAAGTTGGTGAAAACTGTAAGGTGATGTTATATTGAGTTTGACATTCAGGATTAAATGACGATGATTACGAAAAAGTGGTATAAATAAGTTGAACATATGGTTAAGTTGCAACGTCGGAGTGGAATAAAAGTTGAAAATAGTTAGTGGGAGAAAATATTAAGCATGAGGCCTTGATGTGGAGGTCATTAATGAGTGTTGTGTTTAGACTATGAGAGGTCTAAGTATGGAGTTGAGCTGATTGAGTTGGTAAAATTGAGATGGTTAAGTTAATAAAGAGTTTAACAATGAGTGTAAATTATGAACATGATTTTGTGGATGGAAAAGAAAATTCGGGAGTGTGTTTGTGGTTGAAGGGCCTTATAGGGCTAATCGAAAATATAAACTATGATGAGTATTGTTAGTTTCGTATCACAGAGAGAAAGATATAGTTGTGAGTACCTAAAAAGAGGTGAAGGCACGTGACAAGGAAAAATAAAGTATATGAGTATAGAATTTAATGTGAATCGGAATTGTAGGACACGACAAAGTGCCTTTGAAACTAGAAAGCATGTGGTTGGGTGAAAGCCAAGAAAACAACGAAATGATAAGAGTTGTGACAGTAATGGAAAGAAATGGTTGTTGGGGTATTGTCAAAACAATGAGGACCGCGAAAAAAGTTAAGTACTAAAGAACGTGAGTTGGAAATACTCCAGGAATAACTAGTGAATGTGCATGAAAGCGATTAGATGCTTTTGAGAACGACCATGGGTCAGAAAGATGGATAAAGATGAGAATGAGGTAAATTGATACCGACAAATCCGTAATATGGTTATATTATTACCTACAAATCAGCGAAAGAGAAACGGTAAACCAGAGAAAGTTTAAAGTATTGGGAATTAAAATGTCACAGAACCATGAGAGACGAGTAATTATGAAGGATCAAAGGATAATGAGTATCATAAAAAGGAGATCATGCTTGTGATAAAAGTAATATGGTAAAGATACACACTTGAGGATGCTACTTGGGAGCGGGAGGATGAGATTCTCCGGCTGTGTCCTGAGTTAGCGGGTGAGTATGATTTAATTTTGCGGACAAAATTCTAAAAAGTTGGGGTGAATATAACACCTCACAATTTTAAATCAAGTAATTAAAATATTAAGTGAGCAATCAAGTGATGGATTAGTGAAAATCCAAAAGATTAGGCCAAAATACAAAGAAAGGGCAAAACGGTAATTAGCCAACACGCAACCCTAGGAAGATAAAAATTGAGTAGAAGGTCTCAGATGGTAAAAATAACCCTGGAAATGGGTTCAGAACGAAAAATTGAGTGGACAGGCAAGTTTCAGAAAAATCAGTGAATAGTGTTTTTCGCGGGTAAAAATATCGCGGTACGATTGCACCGTAAAACGTGCCGATTGAGTTTTGAGCTCTAGGTTTCAAATATGAGTTAAAAATGGTCTAATGAGTTAGGAAATATGATTTCTTATAATATTCGATGAAATTAAGACAGTTTGGGGAAGCGTGCCATTGGCGCGCATAATAGCTTAAAACAGTGTTTTCTCCGAACGAATGGAGGACTCTTAATTCATCTGATCAAGCCTAATTAAAGGGGAATAGTTAATGTTAAAAATTTGAGTTTCTAAATAGGTTGTGAATTTACGGACGTTTAGTGGAATCGGAGGAAAATTCGGATTAGTTTTAAATCACGTGAGGTGGCGGTGGGACCCACCCCACTTAAGTGACTTAAGCCACATGTGCTTGGCACTATTCATGCATCACTTTCCTCCCTCTTCTTGCTCAAACCCGCAGCCACCATAGCCCTTCCCCTCCAAGATTTCATTTCACCATAACTTAGCCATTTCTTCACCAAATCCATTGATTCTTGTCTTGAAATTTGATGGAAATGGCCTTCTAAATCCATTGGTGGTACTCCCAAGCCTTGAAAGCCACTAGATTTTGAGAAAAACC
The DNA here is from genome assembly GCF_033153095.1 of Gastrolobium bilobum. Lineage (NCBI taxonomy): Eukaryota > Viridiplantae > Streptophyta > Magnoliopsida > Fabales > Fabaceae > Gastrolobium > Gastrolobium bilobum. The sequence continues at coordinate 46,650 of NW_026899157.1, read as the reverse complement.
CTCCCCAAAGCTGCGGCCCTTTCCTTTAGATTTGTGAAAATGGTGTTGATTGATGCTCCAATGGTGGAGTATGTTTAGGAGGAGCCTTGTGCCAAGCTTTTGGGTGAGTTTCCTTGTGTTCCAATGGTTTAATTTTGTGGTTGAATTTATGAACCCTAAAGAGGGCTTGTTGGATTGATGTGTTTAGAGAGCTCAATTGGAAAATGTTTGTACATGAATGTGTCTTAGAATGATGTGTAGTAGCCATAAATGCAATAAAAATTATTGATGAAAAATGTGAATTTTTAACTTAGAAAATTTTGAGGTTGTCATGACTTTGAGTTTTGAAAATGTGTTAGGATTGGATTGATGAGTTGTTGTATGATTGTATATTGATATAATAGGATTGTATGAGGTGTGGAATGATTAAAGTTGTATGGAAATTCCTTGGAATGCCATAGGGTAAAATTCGATTCTTTGAGGAAAGATTGAGGAATTGATGTTGAAAAATGATTTGGATGATGATTTGTGTAGTTATATGGTGCTTAGATGGGCTGTGTTGTGCTTGGAGAGTGTTTGAATCAATGGAAAAAAAATGAATTGTGTTAGAGACCTAAATGAGCCCTGAATGAAATATTTCGCAAAACGATGCGTAAATGTCGGAAAACGGAAAAACGACGATTGAACTAGCCTCTAAACAACCTAAGGGAGTGTTATAAAATGAGAAAGAAAATTTAAGAAAATAAATCTCAAATTTACACCTACATGGCCGAACCTCCAAGGGGAAAAGGGGTGATTTGGCGATTTTCGCGTTTTGATGTAATTCGACGCGAAAATGACGAACCGGCACTTGAACTGGCCTATTGACAACCTAATGAGACGTAACAAAATGAGAAAGAAAATTTAGAAAAATAAATCTCACATTTACACTACAATGGCCGAACCATCAAGGGAGGATGGGGAGGATTTTTGTGTTTTTGCGTTTTGATACTATTTGACGAGTACTGATGGATGTACGTTATTGTATAGGTTGTCGTACGTCGACCTGAATCCCGAATCTTGAATCAGTGAATTGCCCTTGGTCCGGGACCAAGTGGATTGAGGCATTCCGCTGTGTACTGAGTTGAGGGATAAGCTGCTGCGGAGCTTGTGGAAACACGAATTAAGGTAACCTCTTGGTACTGGGGCTTGTTCCCCTTTTCTGTTCCACCTTGCCAGTTGATGGTAACGGTAGGAAGTGTGTATGAATAGTATATAACACATGAGCATGCATGCATTATTGCTATGGGTACTTATGTACCGAGTCTCTGGCCAGTAGACAGTTTTATTAGCCTTCGGGCATTTTCGGACTTCCGCTGGATAGGTCTCCAGGAGGGAGTTCCAGTTGACTGCGGTCATGGTGTGTGATCCGGGTAGGAGCACACTAGGAATGTCTTTGGCGTTTTGGTTGGTTTGGGCATCATGGTTGTGGTTTCTGTGAACACACCTTGGATGATACCCATAGGCTTATATATGCCGAGGGCGTACGTGGAATTGGGGTTACCATCCCGTACCGTCGTATTTTGTTTTCTTTATATTCCCCCTTCTCTAAATCCCTTGCTATATCCCGTTTTCAAGTGGTTGTTGTATTCTATTGATATGCATCGAAGTGAACCATTGGGTGGAGTTTTCTCCAGAACCTCTTGGTTACTGAGATATATTCGTATATCTCACCCCGTCTCGGGGCATTTATTTCAGGAGGTAGCAGTGGAGCAGGAGCCTCGGGCAAGAGGCCCGCAGAGTGAGCGATGGAGCGTTTCTTATTTTGCATTTTGTTGGCCGTGTGGCCTAGGCTAGACTTAGGGCATGAACATGTCATTTGTATTTATTAGTAGCTTCATTAGCATCTTGTTCATGCCATTTTGCCTAAGTCTAGTAGTGATGTATTTGGTTATGTTGTCTTTTAAATTAAGTTGAAATTTTAGAAGAATGTAATTTGAAGTTTTAGTTTCAAGTTGTAATTTGTAAAGCCATATTGTAATAGTATTGATGCATGTCTAATTATGATGGAAGGGCCTTAGGCCTATTTTAGGTTATGATAATATGTATGATGGAAATATGCATGAAAAAGGTGTTAGTGATTGCAACTACTTAAGAATGATTAATATGGACTCTATGTTTAATAACTATAAACTGGTTTGGGTTGTAAGTGCCCCAAGGCGTTGTTGGTCCTTGTGTGTGCCACCCATTGGATTATTACTGTATTATCATGTGTTTATTAGGTACATTTGAGGTTTAAACGATCTTTTACAAATTTGGGATTATTGGAAAAACAAAGGAAACTCTGGCGAATTTTCTGTAGAATTGGCAGATTTTAGGCAAACTTCGGGAGAGCATATCTCCCTCCATAGAAGTCCCCTAGGGACGTGCCATACGCCATTTTGAAGGTTGAGATGTCCTCTACCTTGTGTCCAAATTTGAGGAAAATCTGGGTTGATCTTCGGCCTGAAAAAAATAGAGAAACACGGACTGCCCATGTGCCCCTGCACCTGAGGCAGATTCTGGACCGGATTTGGGAAATTAATTCCCGCTTCGTCTCTCCGTCAAATTGAGCGTGCGATATATCAAAATGAAGTTTGAGATGCCTAGTTTTTAGGATAAAAATTTGAGAGCAAATGGTTGAGTGGATTGAGTGCAGTAATTCGAGCAATGGGAGTGGTTTGGAGCTGTTTTTGGGGTTGTTTGGGCTAATCGCTTATCCAACTTCAAACGGCGATAACCGGAGCAAATGAGCTCCGAATTGAGCGTATTATAGCTTGTTAAAAAGGGAATTAAGTAACACAAAGATATAATCTGAGAAGTAGGGTTGGTTGCGATCGGTTGGTCGCAGAAAAACTTAGAGTGTAACATGTTCGAATTGGTATAAAACGTAAAGTTGGAAATTGGCTAAGTGAGTTTATGGGAACTCCTTAGTAACTTATATAAGTAACGTAAGTGATAAAAACAGTTTAAATAAGTCTTCCGCAAGAGTTCACGGTTACGGTCACAGCTTTTAATTATTACGCCTTTTTATGATTTAAATGCTCGCGTAATAGTCGAAAAAAATTTATTCTCGTTTTTATAAATGAGCTGCTGTGATTGTAACTGCGCTTAATATCATAATTAATGTTAACAATACCGGTACGTAACGGGCTGTTACAATCAACATGTCGTCTACATAAAGACAGACAATGACAAATCCTTTTTCAGTATTTCGAACAGACACATTTGTCACACTCATTGATTCGAAATCCATTTGATAACATAACATTGTCAAATTTCGCATGCCATTGCTTTGGAGCTTGCTTTAACCCGTAAAAAGGATTTTATTAAGCGACAAACTTTCCGTTCTTGTCCTGGAACAACAAAACCCTCAGGTTGTTCTAAATATATCTCTTCTTCCAGGTCGCCGTTTAAGAACGCGGTCTTAACATCCATTTGATGTATTTGTAATCCATTCAATGCAGCTACCGCGATCAACATCCTAATGGATGTGATCCTTGTAACCGGTGAATAAGTATCGAAATAATTGAGACCTTCACGTTGCCTGTAGCCTTTTACCACAAGCCTTGCTTTATATTTATCAATAGTGCCATTCTCTTTCATTTTTCTTTTGAAAACCCACTTACTTCCTAAAGGCTTATTGCCAGGAGGAAGGTTTACCAATTCCCAAGTGTGGTTGGACAAGATAGACTCTATCTCACTATTGATAGCCTCTTCCCAGAATGGTCCTTCCGGGGACGTTATAGCTTCCTTAGATGTTCGATGCTCATTTTCTAATAAATATGTCATAAAATCATGTCCAAAGGATGTGGCGGTCCTTTGCCTCTTGCTACGTCTAGGTTCATCTTTTACATCCTCTACAGGATCAATATTAGTTGTAGCATCCCGAGGTATCACAACCTGGTCATCATTATTACCATTTGATTCTTGTATTTTCTTATACGGAAATACGTCTTCAAAGAAAGTAACTTCCCTTGACTCAATAACCGTATTAACTTGTATGTCTGAGACATCAGATTTATAAACTAGAAACCGATAAGCACTACTATTAAGTGCATAACCGATGAATACACAATCCACGGTTTTAGGTCCGATTTTCAACTTCTTAGGTTTAGGAACCGCAACCTTAGCCAAGCACCCCCACACTCTAAAATATTTCAGGGATGACTTCTTTCCTTTCCATATGTCGTATGGTATGCTCTTTGTCAAACACCCCCACACTTCAAGATAATTCAAGGTAGGCTCCCTACCTTTCCATATTTCATAGGGGGTGTTCTTAATTTTTCTTGTGGGGTACTTTATGGATTGTACACGTTATCATTAAAATGATTTTCCCCCACAAACCAGACGTCAACAACATCATTTCATTTAATGTCTGGTTCTTTCTCTCAGCAATACTACTGGATTCTGAAGCATAAGGAGCCATCTTTTGGTATGTAATACCAAACTTTAAACAAAATTTCTCGAAGGGGCATCATACTCTCCCCACTAGATTGCTCCTTATGCCTTTAATTTTCTTACTGAACATTACCATAAAATAATATACAATTATTATGTCATTGACAACATTTAAAGCCATCACATTGACTTTGATCATGCCATGACTAAGATAGCTCTTTCCACGTTCATATAATACAGAATATTTCATTGGACATAAAACTTTTATATCCATCTTTAACACAGTGGAATTAAGAAAGAATTATCACTGGCTATCATAAAATCAAAATCGTTAAACATATATGGAGAGACTTTATGACTCTACAAAAATTGAATATATCTCACCATAAACTTCATGTTAACCATAAAATAATACACAACCAGCATATCATTTATGACATCCAAATCATAGGTAATTGAATCCAATGCAATACATAATTAATTTCCACATTTAAATCACATCTCAATTAATGTAATTAATCACAATGCATTCATACACATAAACGAGTAATGACACTCATTAGTTGCTTCATATATATTCATTCAAAGAAATCGAGAGATTTCCCACGAAATAAATGTATTAATTCTCCAATGGATCATCATCACGATATCCATTCGATGCATCATTATCAACGTATTATAGATATTAAAACGCATCCATTTGTCCTCAGATTACTTGAATGACAACAAGCAATGCTAATTCACTTGACATATTCTAAAATGCCAAAAACTTAGTATACCACCTACAGTGGCGTGGTGGTTACATTCACATAAGAAATAAAATCACACTCCAATGGCCAAAAGGTTTCTAACCTTGGTTCCTCAAAAGATGATAGTACATCACACTTGCCACCAGGACACCCATAACGTTGGGTGTAATAATTATCACCTTTATAAATGATGTTTGTCCATATCCCAACATAGTTGGATTCATATCATGTAAGAAAACCCAATAACCGATTACATGATGGAGGCTACGTAATAACTGTCACAACTTAAATTTAAATAATGAAGTATCAAACCAAGATAAAACAAGGAAAATGCTCCAGCAGCAAGTTATAAAATAGATAGTTAATAAACTGCCATTTTTTTTCCTTTAAATTCAAAAGATGCAATGTTTCAAAGAAACATTTTCAATCTGCAAGAGGTTGACACCAAATCAAGGTTTGAAATTTAATTTCCAATCATAAATTCAATGCCATAAATGCATTTACTATTTCGAAGTTGAGTTTGTCAAATCCGTAAATGTTACAGATGCCATGTATAAAAGAATAGAACCAGAATTTCCATATATATTTTTTTTTAAAAAGGCAACTTCCTTCGACCTTAAAGGTATTGAAACAGGCCATATAAACATATATATAAATTGCCAGCCATGCGTGGAATTGATAACCGAGACTCATTCAATGGTTATTATTAACCGTAAACCTTCATAATATAATAATATATGCATAGAATTCTTCGGTTGCAATAAACCGCTGTGCACAAGCATTTAATAAAGTCACTTGGCTTTCATATATATAGATAGATATGAAAACCGTTTCATTGTTTACAGTACGAAAGAAAAAGAAAAAACAAAGAAAAAACAACCCATTCCTTTCGACAAATTGTCAACCAACTCTCTAGGAATCCCTTTGGTTAACGGATCCGCTATGTTTTCCTTAGACTTAACATAGTCAATTGAAATGATTCCATTCGAGAATAGTTGTCTTACGGTATCATGTCTTCGACGTATGTGTCTAGACTTACCGTTATACATGACGTTCTTGGCCCTTCCAATAGCTGCTTGGCTATCACAATGTATGCATACGGATGGTACCGGTCTTGGCCAATTAGGAACATCCTCAATAAAATTACGAAGCCATTCGGCTTCTTCACCGGCCTTATCTAAAGCAATAAATTCTGCTTCCATGGTTGACCTTGCAATGCAGGTTTGCTTGGACGATTTCCAAGACATAGCACCTCCACCAAGGGTAAACACATATCCACTTGTGGATCTAGTGTCGTTAGAGCCGGTGATCCAATTTGCATCACAATACCCTTCTATAACCGCAGGGTATTTCTCGTAATACAAAGCATAATTCTGAGTATACTTCAAGTATCCCAAAACTCTTACCATAGCTTTCCAATGATTCTCATTTTGATTACTGGTAAAGCGACTTAACAGACTTACTGCATAAGCAATATCAGGTCTGGTGCAGTTCATAACATACATAAGGCTTCCCAACACTTGAGCATATAGCTTTTGTGCTGTAGCTTTACCAGTGTTCTTTAATAAACTCAAATTAGAATCTACAGGTTCCTCACAGGAGTTATATTCAAACTCTTGAATTTCTCAAGAACCTTAGCTATATAGTGAGCTTGTGATAAGGCCAACCCTGTAGATGTTCTATGGATTTTAATACCTAGGATAACGTCTGCTATCCCCATATCTTTCATATCAAACTTACTTTTAAGTAATTGTTTAGTAGCATTAATCATTTGATTATTACTACCCATGATCAACATGTCGTCTACATAAAGACAGACAATGGCAAAACCTTTTTCAGTATTTCAAACATAGACACATTTGTCACATTCATTAATTCGAAATTCATTTGACAACATAACTTTGTCAAATTTCTCATGCCATTGTTTTGGAGCTTGCTTTAACCCGTAAAGGGATTTTAATAAGCGACAAACTTTCCGTTCTTGTCCTGGAACAACAAAACCTTCAGGTTGTTCTAAATATATCTCTTCTTCCAGGTCGCCGTTTAAGAAGGCAGTCTTAACATCCATTTGATGTATTTGTAATCCATTCAATGCAGCTACCGCGATCAACATCCTAATAGATGTGATCCTTGTAACCGGTGAATAAGTATCGAAAAATCGAGACCTTCACGTTGCCTGTAACCTTTTACCACAAGCCTTGCTTTATATTTATCAATAGTGCCATTCTCTTTCATTTTTCTTTTGAAAACCCACTTACTTCCTAAAGGCTTATTGCCAGGAGGAAGATTTACCAATTCCCAAGTGTGGTTGGACAAGATAGATTCTATCTCACTATTGATAGCTTCTTCCCAGAATGGTCTTTCCGGGGACGTTATAGCTTCCTTATACGTCCGGGGCTCATTTTCTAATAGATATGTCATAAAATCAGGTCCAAAGGATGTGGCGGTCCTTTGCCTCTTGCTACGTCTAGGTTCATCTTCTACATCCTCTACAGGATCAGTATCAGTTGTAGCATCCTGAGGTATCACAACCTGATCATCATTATTACCACTTGATTCATATATTTTCTTATACGGAAATACGTCTTCAAGGAAAGTAACTTCCCTTGAATCAATAACCGTATTAACATGTATATCTGAAACATCAGATTTATAAACCAGAAACCTGCATAACCAATGAATACACAATCCACAGTTTTAGGTCCGATTTTCAACCTTTTAGGTTTAGGAACCGCAACCTTAGCCAAACACCCCCACACTTCAAGATAATTCAAGGTAGGCTCCCTACCTTTCCACATTTCATAGGGAATGTTCTTAATTTTCTTGTGGGGTACTTTACTGATTATATAATTTGTCATTAAATGACTTTGCCCCATAAACCAGACATCAACAACATCATTTTATTTAATGTCTGGTTCTTTATACGCAATCACATTAAATCGCAACACCATAAGGAGCAATCGTTTGATATATAGTACAAAACTCTAAACAAAATTCCTCAAAGAGGACATCATTCCTCTCAACAATCCCATTGGATTTTGGAGCATAAGAAGCCATCGTTTTGTGTAAAATTTCAAACTCTAAACAAATTTCTCAAAGGGTCATCGTAATCTCCCCCTTGATCGCTCCTTAATACCTTAAACTTTCAATTTAACATTATTCGACTATAACACATATATCAAATAATAAATTCCAATTTAACCCTTAAAATGATACATAATCGTCACATCATTTATGATATTTGAAATAAAACATATAATTTGGAATTAAATCAACTCAGATATTTTCAAGAAATTTATCATACTTTAATTCCAAAATGCAAATATTTTGCAAACACAGAGAATTTAAGATTCCACATTTTGCATTCTCAAAGTTATTTTTCTTTCATGCAAAAACACAATTATTATGTATTGTTTGCAACATTGCAGTCAACACATATTCTCAAAAAATGCACATATATATTAATCACGTATTCAATATAAAATGCCATCTAATTCACTACTTTCCAAATGTCATTTTTTCTCTCTCATAATAATAGCCCCACTACAAATTCAATTAAAGCCAATAAATTAAGAAACTCAATATTTAGATGACAAAATTAATTCGGGCCGGATACGATTATGGCAACATGAAATTGTGCTTCAGCCATAAATTCACATGAACCGTTTGGTTCACTTGTGGTTACTTATTCAAATGTAACCATCAAATTCCAACCGTGAAAACCCCATCAAGTTTCCACCAAAAACTATTTTATGCATCAATTCATGCATTTCAAAACTGACCCTTTGCAGTTCCTTTTTTTTTTATGTGCAATCATGGATTTAATTGCAATGCACCCTTTATACATGGTATGAGTCCATGAATCAACGGAGACATTTTGGTCTGACTCTCAAGATCAACCATTCGGTGCAACATTTTGTGCCACAGTAATGGCTATCAAATTTTTTTTTTTTTTTCACAAACCAAAACACAACATGCAGTGTCTAATGGCATCCGAAAGCCGTAATGCATCAAGTAATACATGATATCTATTGAGAAAGAAACTTCATATGGTTTCACTTGCAAAAGACATCCACGGTTCACACACAGTGCATTTGATAAGCAATCGCATATCAATTATAAACATTAATTCAAGCATCAACATGACACATTCTATTTAAAATACAATGTAGCACGATAAACGAGAAACAAATGATATATATGAAAGCCAAAATCCACACAGGACTTTTAGAACAATAACATATATATTACGTAATAGAAGATGTATATATATGTAGAAGACAAATCACGAAAACTAACAAATATCATATTAGAACAATATTCACGAAGTAGTTTTCAAATATCAAGGCAAGGTTTTGGTTTTATACATACTTCCGTATTCAAAAGCAAACCGTACTGTAGTATATATCAAAACCAATATGAAGGCACGACCATCGATAAATTACTTTTCAAAATCAATATGAAAAACCAATATTATAATAATCTTTGTACAAAAAATCGAGAGTACAGTGTTGAAAATGCTATTCAAAAGCATGGACACGAAAATCGATACACCAATGCTAACCAATTTAACATATATATAGTGTATTATATTAAACAGATCCCTTTATTTCTGTGGTGGTTTCAAAACAAACCGAGGGTTAACCGTGTATACAAATTTTTCGTTTTTTTTTTTAAATGGAAAATTCAAACCAGTATGAAAACGAACAGAACCGAGACACGGTAAAGTAAAAACATAATTTCAATAACACAGAATCAAACACTCAACACAGAATTAGAAATTCCATTAACAATCTTAAGACAATTTTGGTGTTTTGAACCTGTGATCAGTATATTTTATTTTCTGTTTTATATACTGTTTTTTATTTATTGTGTGATTAATCTGTGTGATTAATCATAGTATAATTTCTGTTTGCATGAATAATATGTGAATGGTATCACTTTTCTATGACTGGAAATATGTGTCTTTAGATTTCCAATTGATATATAATATTATATCTTATGCGACATTATATTTCATTAATCTGTGTTTTTGAAGATCGGAATTTACCGCAATGCAATTGATCTGCACTTAGTTGCTAACGTTGCAATTTATGGCTTTGAATTTTATATATATATATATATTCATTTTCGATTTTCGTGTCTGATTTCAAAAGTTACGTAACCATGCAACTTTAAAACTCATTCAGATTTGTCTTAATTGAATTTTTTTTAAAAAGAATAAATAAATTTGATTTTGACATTTCCATCGTTGTTTCGTACAACGTGCATAGAAATTGGTTTCTTTTCTAATTGCTGTTACGGTTTCATGCTTTCTTTGATATATATTATCATGTTTTATGTTGGATTCTATCATTGTAAATACTGTTTCAGAATTTCATGAATTGAATGTGCATGATCGTGGAATATATATACTTATATTATGTCTCGGCTAATTTGAGAACGTATCGGTTTCTTGTAATAACCGATTGTTTTTTGTCACAACAACTAATGTTTTGATTTTGCATGGAAAGATGTACTGTTAGTTTCCATTTCTTTGAGAACATCGAAATGTCATGGTTGGAACCGTAAGCATCGGTTGGTAATATCATGATTATTGGAATGATAATGTTCCGCTATATACCCATAGACTCATGAATTGCATTGAATTTTGTAATCATGAATTGTGAAAGTGCTTCACATTGGGTTTCTCGATCTTCGTGTTCATAATGGTTTTGAATAGCCTTTGTAGTTTTAATGCACTGTTACGGTCTTTCTTTCCAGTTTATTGTTGTTGAATATATGATTTTTGAAACCATGAGTGAAATTCATGGAAGTAAACATATCGATGCTTTGTATATTGAGGCACTTGAATTAAAATTACAGCGGACCATAATGAAAAATTGAAAGGTTTCCATTGATTGGTTATGATTTTTGAATTAATGCCTACATAATTTTGGGTTTGTGGCCTTTGATTGTATATATATGACTAATTATATGCATGCCTTTATTCTAAAAGAATTGTTTCGTGTAAGACAACCATGCCATGTGACGAATCCGGTTTGATGGTTGATGGTCTTTCCAATTATATTAAGTCTTTTGTGAAATGGCTTTATATATTTATAAGCATGGTACCAAAAATTGATATATGACCTTTTGGTTTGATGTGCTTATTTTGATGCTGGTTCAATGAGAAATGCAGTGAAATTTGATGTCATTTAATGGTATAGTATGATAAATGAGAAATACTTATGACATGAATATTTTGTTATATTAATTATTATGTGTGAAATGTTATGCATTTATTGGCATTCAATTGTCTTAAGATTGTTATTGAAGACAGTGGGTGATGTTAAATCACTGAGAGGTTTGAACCCATCTATAAAGCAGAGGAGGAGGTAGATGATCAGAATTATCACTGTGCAATTATAAACAATTAAAAAAAACAGACTTACTTGTCAGGTATTAGAGAAAGACAGAATGATGAATCAGATATGCAAAATCAGAAGGATAAAATCCGAGCCCACAGAACGTGTCTCCTTAAGATAATTTGTCCCCTCACTGATGCCTAAGGTAGATGGACACTTGTCTCCCAGGATAGAACGGATTTCGTCTGAAGAGTGGCGGCACTACCAGTCAACAGCCCAAACGAACACAACAAAATGCCAGAGGAAACTACACCGGAGTATGAAAAGGAACATGCAAAACCGGAAGGAGAAAAATTCCGGCAGAGTTTCAGTGCAGAAAAATTGGATCCATTTTTTGAAGGTGTCAGTGTCTATTTATAGACAACGTAAAGTCACGTTCCAAAAGGCACCTATTCGATGACGAAACAACACATCCGTTGGACACGAAAAGACACATTCGTTCGACACGAAAAGACACATTCGTTCAACACGAAAAGACACCCATTCAAGGATGAAACAACATGTCCGTTAGGATGAAACAACACATCGTTTAGGATGAAAAGATACATCTGTTTGTCGACGAAAAGGCACACCTTTTCACTACCAAACTTCTTATTCATAACCAATAGATTGTCTATACAATTTATATATATATATATATATATATATATATATATATATATATATATATCCAACATAATTTAAAGAGAAGAAAATAAATAAAAAAATGGATTTGAAAAATTTCTTAATAAGATTGAAGTTTAATTGCGCTGTTTGTGTTACTTTATTTAGGGAATAGGAGAGATGCTAGACTACTGTTCTGTTGATCGAAGATCAGAGTCAGATCCTCAGAGCACCTAATGTTGTGATTTGACAAGAGAGCTTTATTGGTTATTAATTGCGCACTTCTTCTTTTTTTTGCTTCATTGCTTCTCTCCTGAGCTCCTACCTTTCTCTCTCTCTCTCTACGTGTCTCTCTCTTTCACTTTCTCAAAATCTTGGCTTCTTAGGGAATTTTGAAGCTTTTTTTGTTTCCAAAAAATGATAGTGTTATTATATTAAAACTATCTAGCTGTGCTGTGTAGCACTGTATCATTCATTCACCTATTGTGTAGTCTATAATCCTTGTATCTTTTCCCCCAAAGAGAGTCCTTGATACTGATATCGATGTATTCTCTTGTTTACTCGTACATATATGTTTTCATTGTTTAATTTTAATTTTCACTGGCATCTAGCTTAAACGTAAAAAATGTAATTTAATTGGGCGGGATTTAATTTAATTACACTCACTCATTCCTCTCTTTCTTCTCCCTCTCTCTCTTCTCCACCAAAGAAAAACCCTAAGCCCCCTCTTCTCTTCTCTTCTCACCCTTCAATCAAATCACAAAAATGGTTGGTTACCTTTTCTTTTCGTTATCTTCTCTTCCTTCTAAACAAACGATTCATTGAATCTGACTTGAATGAATGTTCTTCTTCAAGTTTTCTTTCTTTCTTTCGATCAAATCACAAAAACGGTGGTTACCTTTGGCCGATGCTCAGCTCAACTCACAATAACAATACTGTTGAAGATCTTGTTCAACAAGATAAGCTACCAACTACAAGCAGCAGCTCAACTCACAGGAAAAGAACTTTCTTTCGCCTCTACTTTCATTTCATTTCATTGGTTCTTCCATTTATTTTAAGTGTGTTATTGCGTTTTTTTTTTTTTTTTTTTTGTTTCAGCGACCATAAAACATGTATTTCTTTTTGTATTTTTAGCTCAGCTCAAAAAAGACACTGAACAGAGGCATTTCTGAGCTAGTCCTCTTGATGGCCCCCGACACTGAGCCTCTTGAGTTGAGATTCTTCTCAATAATCTTCCTTTACTTGCTGCTGAATGCTGAGGATAAGGTAACTTCCCCTCCATACCATGCCATACCTTTATTTTTTCTTAAATCCTCATTATTAATACTATACGTGTCATGTATGTATATTTGTTTGTGCTCTATGATGGTTCATTCATTGTATCTGTCTGTATTATTACTTTTGTTTGTAGTGTTAAGTTTCTTATATATAACTGAATGAATCTTAGAAGCTCTGTTTCGGTTCACTCAGTATGATTACTTTTTGCCTCTGCTTTTAAAAACATGCATGTATATAAGAGGAGGTTAATTAATAGTTGTTTAAGTTTAGTGTGTGATTAATTTAAAGAGAAGAAAATAAATAAATAAATGAATTTGAACAATTTCTTAATAAGATTGAAGTTTAATTGCGCTGTTTGTGTTACTTTATTTGGGGAATAGGAGAGATGCTAGACTACTGTTCTGTTGATCAGAGATCAGAGTCAGAGTCAGATCCTCAGAGCACCTAATTTGTGATTTGACAAGAGAGCTTTATTTGGTTCCTTGCATCTCTCCTGAGCTTTTCCACTTCCTACCTTTCTATACGTGTCTCTCTCTTTCACCTTTCTCAAAAACTTGGCTTCTTATGGAATTTTGAATCTTTTTTCTTTCCAAAAATGATAGTGTGATATTATCAAATTATTAATAAAGATTGAAGATGAAGAATATTATTATTATTTTTTTTAAATTCTAAACATATTAAATAGTATATCATTTTTTTTTAATTTTAAACAATTGTAGTTAAAATCCCTGCTGCTATGACTCCATTGATTATTATATTAAAACTATCTAGCTGTGCTGTGTAGCCCTGTATCATTCATTCACCTATTCTGTAGTTTATAATCTCTGGTGTCATGCATAGTCTTTCGCTTTTTCCCTACAGAGAGAGTCCCTTGCTCCTGATATCGATGTATTCTCTTGTTTATAAGGATGGTAGTATGAGATTAAAGTTTATTTGGGGAATAGGAGAGAGATACTACTGTTCTGTTGATCAGAGATCAGAGCCATTAATTGCTTTTGTCAGTCCTCATTTCACCTAATGTGAAAGTTGTGATTTGACAAGAGATTGCTTTTATTTTTTTGCGTCCACTCTTCTCTCTTGAGCTTTTCCGCTTCCTACCTTTCTATCTCTACGTGTCTCTCTCTTTCACCTTTCTCAAAAACTTATTGCTGCGATCTGTCCATTCTCTCTCACTTTACATTATCTTTGGACTCTCATTTCACTTCCATAGATCCATTGTCTTCAGTTCACCGAAACCGCCACCACCTACCCCATTATATTACAGATCAGAACCACTCTCTTCTTTGCATGTGCACCCAACAAACAACTAGTGTTTTTTTACATGATAATGATGAGGCGTTTCAAAATAGTGTTTATGTTATTGTTTTCTCAAAACATTTCCAGAGAAAATAGTAAACACTATTTTCTCTGGAAATGTTTTAAGGAGGTAATAATGGAGCGGAGCAGAACCAAATATACCAAGGTCCTGCCAGTGTTCTGTGGTGTAGATCCCTCAGAAGTATTTCATCAAACAACTGAAGTAGTCACCTCTCTGGTAAGTAAGTACCTCTTCTTCATTCTGTATTATGTTGTGATTGTGGGGACACAACCAATAGAACTCTAAGATTGTCTTCTCTCAATCTTCTTTGCATTTCTGTTTTTTTTGGGGGGGGTAAATAATGTTCATTGCATTTTAATCCTCGTTTAAGCGTCTGTTGAATTTTTTCTAAATGGTGGTATCAATAACCAAAGTTTCTTTAAAGTCATCTAGATTAAGGTCTTTGTAAATGCTTCTTCTCAAGCTTTCTTCTGTTACTCTTGTTTAAAAGATGTTAGCATTTAGTAAAGCCATTTTTTTAATAAATATTATTATGATTATATTTATTTTAGTGTGAATCGCGGGTTTTTTTATTAAATTAATCAAAGTAATTAGTCAAACTATATATATATATTATATATATATATATATATATATATATATATTGTGATGAATTTTTTCTCAACCCAATCATGTCTCATATTTTTAATAATTAAAATGAATTTTATTTCCTTAAAATTAGAATATATATTTCTCAGCTGTCCATCCACACATATATTTTTTAATATGTATATACATTAGCTAATATAAATTAGTAAATATAATAAATTTTAAGAGTAGCTAAATTAGAACTTCAGAGGGACGGAAATAACTTACGAGTTAAGAGTTAAGAGAATACAACGGTCATCATAGTTTTGCCGCCAAAAAATATAAATTAAAAATTTTCTTTCTCTCTTTTCACTCTTCTTAAGGTTTTCTTAGGGTTTCTTTCTCTGTTTTCTTAAGGTTTTCTTAGGGTTTCTTTCTCTGTTTTCACTCCTTCTTAAAGTTTTCTTGGTTTCTTTGGGTTTCCTAGTTTCTTTCTCTTGTTCTTGCTTGTTTCTTTCTCTTGTTCTTGGATTTTTTTATCAAGACAATGGAATTGGTGAATATGGGAGATGGGATGCAAGTAGATGATGACCCAACCAGCCTGTATTGTTTGGCAACACTCCTACAAAGGTGTCAATACCTAGGTATGTTACTTCTGCCCTTTCTTTTCTTCTCTTTTCTTTTCTTTTTTTCTTGAAAATGTTTGATTATGTGCTGATATTTCTTGCTTGAAAAGATTGAGTATGTTGGTTTCTTGCTGATATTTCTTGCTGATATTCGACTGTGTTCTTTTTTCTTTTCTTTTTTCTTTTCTTGAAAATACAGTATGTTTCTTTTTTTTTCTTGAAAATAGAAGATTGAGGGTGTGGCTTGTCAACAGTTGCTTGTCAATACCATATGAAATATATGTTTCTTTCTTTCTTTTTCTTTATTATTCTGGCAATATTGAGGGTGTGGCTTTTCCATTATGTTCTTGCTTTTCTTTTCTTTTATTTCGTTTCTTCTTTTTTCTTGATAACTGTGGATGTTCGATTGTATGCTTTTGTTTCTGTCTGCCTAGACATTATATTCTTGCTGATATTTCTTGCTGATATTCGACTCTGTTCTTTTTTCTTTTCTTGAAAATACAGTATGTTTCTTTTTTTTTTCTTGAAAATAGAAGATTGAGGGTGTGGCTTGTCAACAGTTGCTTGTCAATACCATACGAAATATATATGTTTCTTTCTTTCTTTTTCTTTATTATTCTGGCAATATTGAGGTGTGGCTTTTCCATTATGTTCTTGCTTTTCTTTTCTTTTGATTTCGTTTTTCTTTTCTTTTTTCTTTTCTTGAAAATACAGTATGTTTCTTTTTTTTTCTTGAAAATAGTAGATTGAGGGTGTGGCTTGTCAACAGTTGCTTGTCAATACCATATGAAATATATGTTTCTTTCTTTCTTTTTCTTTATTATTCTGGCAATATTGAGGGTGTGGCTTTTCCATTATGTTCTTGCTTTTCTTTTCTTTTGATTTCGTTTCTTTTTTTTTCTTGATAACTGTGGATGTTCGATTGTATGCTTTTGTTTCTGTCTGCCCAGACATCATATTACTGGACTATTAACTGGTTTTTTTGTTTTTTAATTTTGTAAATTTGATTTTGTCTAGTTGAGTTTGTTAATTTTTTCAGTTGGTGTTTTATTTAACAAAACTAACATTGGATATATTTAGATATGTGGGTTTTCTATTTTATTTATTTTTTAAATATCTATGGTTTCGATTGGAATGATAACATGTTGGTTTTTCATCATGTTGAAGATGATGAAAAAGCTGAAAAGATGGAAGAGGATGAAGATGAGATGATGGAAGAAGATGAGATGATGGAAGAAGATGAGGATGAATATGGGAGATGGGATGCAATGGGAGATGGGATGCAAGTAGAAGAGGATGAAGATGAGGATGAAGCTGAGAAGATGGAAGAGGATGAAGATGAGGATGAAGCTGAGATGATGGAAGAAGATGAGGATGAATATGGGAGATGGGATGCAATGGGAGATGGGATGCAAGTAGATGAGGATGAAGATGAGAAGATGGAAGAGGATGAAGATGAGGATGAAGCTGAGATGATGGAAGAAGATGAGGATGAATATGGGAGATGGGATGCAATGGGAGATGGAATGCAATGGGAGATGATGACCCAACCAGCCTGTATTGTTTGGCAACACTCCTACAAAGGTGTCATTACCTAGGTATGGTACTTCTGCCCTTTCTTTTCTTTTCTTTTCTTTTTTTCTTGAAAATGTTTGATTATATGCTAATATTTCTTGCTTGAAAAGATTGAGTATGTGGGTTTCTTGCTGATATTCGACTGTGTTCTTTCCTTTCCTTTTTTTTTTCTTTCTTGAAAATAGAGATTGAGGGTGTGGCTTGTCTTTTGTCAATACCATATGAAATATATGTTTCTTTCTTTCTTTTTCTTTATTATTCTGGCAACATTGAGGGTGTGGCTTTTCCATTATGTTCTTGCTTTTCTTTTCTTTCGATTTCGTTTCTTTTTTTTCTTGATAATACAGTGGATGTTCGATTGTGTGCTTTTGTTTCTGTCTGCCCAGACATCTTATTACTGGACTATTAACTGGTTTTTTTGTTTTTTGATTTTGTCTAGTTGAGTTTGTTAGTTTTTTCAGTTGGTGTTTTATTTAACAAAACTAACATTGGATATATTTAGATATGTGGGATTTCCATTTTATTTATTTTTTAAATATTAATGGTTCTTTCTTTCTTTCTTTCGTTTTTTTTCGCAATATTTAGATGTTGGTTTCGATTGGAATGATAACATGTTGGTTTTTCATCATGTTGAAGATGATGAAAAAGCTGAAAAGATGGAAGATGATGAGGATGAAGCTGAGGAGATGGAAGAAGATGAAGATGATGAAAAAGCTGAGAAGATGAAAGAAGATGAGGATGAAAATGAGGATGAAGCTGAGAAGATGGAAGAAGATGAAGATAAGGATGAAGCTGAGAAGATGGAAGAAGATGAGGATAAAGATGATGAAAAAGCTGAGAAGATGGAAGAAGATGAGGATGAAGTTCATGTAGAACTTGAGAAAAGGTCTTAACCAAGAGGACCGATCAACCCAAAAGCAGTCTCGGGTTGTTTGGACCGAAGAGCTACATCGGTCGGTGTTTTGTGGCCGCTGTTAATGACTTGGGTGTTGACAGTAAGTTATTCACTCTTTCTCTACAATGCAAAGTAGTTGTTATCTTAATTGTTATTAATTGCTACAATTGGTCAATCAATTGATGTTTCTGCTTTATTTTAGCAATACTTTTATTATATTTTTGTGTAGAAATAGCAATCAAATCCTAATAATATTACAATGTGAAAACTAGTTCCATCACCTCTCTTTGCAAACTTTATTTCCACAAGTGTCTTCACATCCACTGCCCAGAATCCAACCATAATTCTTCGAACATCTGTCTCAGCCCCACTTGGATATATAATTTCTGTCATAATATTGGAATCTGCACCAAAATAAAAAATGGCTTCTCCGTTGTTAATACCAGTGTGCATTTCCAAATAACAAACAAATCCACTGCCCATGTATTCCTCTATTTCAGTAATCCTTTCCTTGGAGTAAGCTAATATACTTATTTGGCATCTCTCGAAAACTGAACAAATCAAAATTCAAATTTTCCTTAATTCGATCATGATTAATTTGGTCTCATGAGAGCTGGAAGCTGCCCAATTGGTCCCAACTGTGTCTTCCATTCGCTGCCAAAAATGGAACAATGATGCCTTTTTCCATTCCTGTGAAAACTCTGGGTTTTTTTTTTGTATTGCAAAAGTATATGTTTGCTGTATTTTTCCAATTGCTGTATTTTTTTGTTCAACATTATTTTGAATGCTTTCTCAAATACTCTTCCTAATCTGTAGTGCACTGGAGTAGATGTCATGGCATTATTGTTAATGAAGTCTGACACATTTCTATGTTCTTTTGATTGCAGAGGTTGTACCTAGAAAAATTCTTCAATTGATGAAGGCTGAGAAGCATCTTACTAGGGCGCATGTGGCCAGCCATCTGCAGGTATTTTTTTCTTTTCCTTTCTGCTTTAATTTCATAAAACCATAGTTTTTCATTTATAGAACTTTATTTGTTTTTTTAATTGCTGCAGAAATAAAGACTTCGACTGAAAAGAATCAGGTCTAAGGCAACCCAGCAAGTCAGTCCTTTTAAATATCCTCTTCATCTGGTGAGATGATTAGTCCTAGGCAAACAAGTAATATTGTGCCGTTTCAGGGGTTGGTTGACCAAAGCCAGGATGGCAGTTATGCTTTACATCTTACCAATTTAAGCTCAATAGGCTCAATCTTAAATGAAGACTTGGACTTGGACTTTGATTCTGACTTTGATCTTTATGATCCTACACAAATGATTGACTCGGATTATTACACAAATGATTGACTCGGATTATTTGTTGTCTATGTAGTTGATAACACTAATTATTTGTTGTCTATGTAGTTGTAAATGGGATTCAAATTTAATTCTTTGGCTTCCCAGATTTGTTCTCTACTGAGATTGACCTCCATTCATTTGTATTTTCTTTGAGTTTGTATAACCAACAAGTCACGTAACCATGCATTCTTTCTATTTTTATACTTTTATTTACACTATTGTTCTTGTTTGGTTAATAATTAGTCTGATCAACATCGACATTTTTTGTGAATGATTGAACAAGATTATTTGTAAAGACTGATGAGTCTAATGTGGATGGAAAATTTAGCTTTCTAAAATTTTTGTGAATGATACCGAAGTGTCAATTACTAGTATAAATGTCCATAGATTATTCAATATGTTAATGTTTTTGAGTTATATAAGAGGAGTAGATAACTCTTTGGATCTTTGGATTATAGCCTCAAATTATGATTGAGCAGGGTTACATAAAAGGGACAAGAGTAAAGGGGGTAAAATTGTTCTATTTACATGTTTCAGCAAGTGCTTACAGTGGTACTTACATGTAATTGACCTATGAAGGAGCATCAACATGAATCAAACTCACGACGATTTAGTAAAAATTATCAACAAGAGTTGTTATTCTTTTTGATAAAAACATATATGACGAGAAGAATTATACCTACCTAATTGATAAAAACATATATGACGTAAGAAGATGACAAATATATATGATACATGGACTTGTATAGAGATGACACTAGTCCACTACCATATTCTGAAACATAAATGTCTTAATATATATATATATATATATATATATATATATATATATATATATGAAAGGTGGAGAAAATTCTAGATATTTGTGCTCGCTTATAGATCTAGATTACTGAATAACTGTTGTTTTAAATCCATGATCTGTTTGGTGGAAAGAGAGAAAATTTATTTATTTTATCATAAGCATTTCTTCAAAATTATAAGGTTGTCTATTTATTTTTTTAGTCCTCTTTTTTAAATTTTAAAGGGAAAATATTTAGTTACAAAAAAAAAGGGAAAATATTTTTTATTTTAAAGGACATGATTTTATATTATTCTAAATAAAACTATATCGTTTTAATATATATTTAATGATTTTTAATATTTTCTTTCCTCTGTATAATTAGAAGCAGAGAGACCTAAAATAAAAGTCATCTAATTTAAAATGACAATTAATTGTTTACAAAAAAAAATGACAATTAATTTTTCCAATTTAAAATGTGTAAATTTTATAAAAGGGTATGAGACACCGTGTAGGTGTGCATTTAAAACTCAGCAATACTTGTATTTTAGGAAAAAAAGGAAAAGAAGAAAGTTCACTTCAATTATGCATGTGTACGAGGTTAGCTGTGTATACTATGTAGGCTATTTGACCATTTTTGGGCTTTATCATGTGTATTTTCAGAGATGATCTTCAAGGTAAAGTGGCTGAGATTGAAAGTGTAAATTATCTCGAATCCAGTACTTGATTCTTGAAAGGTAAAAATGATTGAAATTATTAGGTGTGGTGGGACTTATGCTATCCGCTAGGGGTGATAATAAGGCCAAGGGCCTATCAGGGGCCTTAGGCCCGGCCCGTTTCGGCTCGGCTCGTCTTTTTTTATTATTAAGCCCAGACTTATACTCATGCAAAAGCTTTTTTATTTAAAAGGCCTCAGGCTTTCATCGCCAAGCCCGGCCTTGAAGCCTTGGAGGCTGGCCCGTATACATTAAATTTATTTATTTTTTATATTTTTATATTAATCATTTCAACATCCTTTCTCAGTTTTCTGTCTCTGCTCTATCTCTTCTCCCCGATCTAAGTCATGTTCATCATCTATTTTTATAAGCCATGCGGATTCCACGGCTTATAATGATGCTTATGGCGGCGACCGTGGAAGAAAAATTAATGTAAAATGTGGAAGAAAATTTATTGGTGGGGTTCAAATCTAGTGTAAAAAATCTAGAATATTAAGAAATGTGGAAGAAAATTTAATGTAAAAAATCTAGAATGTGGAAGAAAATTAAGGAAAAGCAACCTAAAATAAAGTAAAGGTGATGTTGTTATTTTGATTTTTTAATATTAATGTTTTTTTATTATAAAAGAAACAACTATTATTTTCTTACAAAAAAATACTTATCAGTGCATGATTAATGGGCTGAATACGGCTACAAATTCGAATGTAAGGTTTTTATTTTTAATAAATAAACAGGCCACAGGCTTGAGACAAGCTTTTATTTTTGGTAAACGAACCAGGCCACAAGCTAATATTATATTCGTAACAGGTAACAGGCTAAGGCCAGTCTGACACGTTTAAATACAGGCTTGGCCCGTTAAGATCAAAGCTCGGCTCGGCTCGGCCCGTTAACACCCCTACTATCTGCCACATGATCTTTCTCATTTTTGGTGTTTATTTTTCAAACGTCCTTTTATTTTTCCATTTGGATGGTTTATATTTCTATCTAAGTTTTGAATTTCGATGATGCAGATTCTGCAAAGGACAGAGATATTTTCTGAATTCACTGTCCCCATCCTTTACTTTCACCTCAACTTCATCAAGCACTTTCATAACTCATAGCTATATGTTGAATTGCGAATTGGGTCAACCACATTCCGCTATGGTGGGATGATAGAAAATAATGACAAAGGAAAGAAGCTAGACGAAAATTGCTAATGAAATCAACAGCTAAATTAAATAAAGGCAATAATGGTGAATCTCATACCATTGAAAAGAAGCCTAAAGCTATTTTGTTGGTTATTACTCTAAAGTAGCAAATGCATAATTAATGTAACGAATTTATGTTAAAGTGAGGAATAACAAAGTGGCAATAGTTTTCCTAGTTTCTCATGTTGCAGAAGATATTATTCCTCTTCTGCATACCCATTAAATATACGGGACTCATTATATTAAAGAAAAAAGATGGATGAGACATTTTTAGGAGTCTGTAATAGGGGAATAGTTTCTCCGGAGAAATCAATTTCCATTCAATTATAAGACAACATGGTTTATTTTATTTCATTGATTGCTTGTCTTGGAGGATTACGTAAAGATTTTTTGTTCTTTCCATTATAGTTGATTATATAGTGTAGAAGTTGGGAGCGGTAGATGGATCAGGGATGGAAATTTTAGATAAGGTTTTGGTGATGCCTTTTTGCTACTGTCACAATTTTAATTAATGACAAATGATTGACTTATATGAAATTTTGGCTCGTGGACAGGCCCTATCTCGTGGGATTATATAAGTTTTTGGCTCATGCAGGCTTTTTTATTTGTAGGATTTTTTGCCTTAACTCGTGCGAGCTAGGGCCTAACAAGAAGAGATAGCCTGTTTTGATGACTCTACTTTATACGTAAATTTAGGGGTGACAATATGGGTTGAGCACGACGGCAGTGGCGGAGCCAGCATGACATGTTAGCAAGTGCCAAAAAATTCAGCTAGTGCCCAAATAGCTACGGTTCTTTGGCTACGACCAAAACGTGGCTAATTTTAAAAAAATTTGAACAGAATTTGCTACTTTTCAAATGTAGCTAAATGAACGTGGCTAAATAAGCCAGTGCCAAGGCAACTGTAGGCCACAACGTGGCTCCGCCACTGCCCGGTGGGTCAACCCGCCAAAACGGGACGAGTTGGGTTGAGATTTTCAACCCACCAACCCACTTCAACCCGCCCCGCCTAGAAGTGGGTCAAAACGGGTTGACCCGTCGGGTTATATATATATATTTTTTACAATTAAGTAGTATTTCATTTGTCATTAAATTTTTGTGATATCCAATTTTTTTTTTACATTAGTACTTCTTAGAAAAAATAAAGAATAACAATTTTATTTATGACAAATGTTATCTTTATATGGAGACGAATGAGTTCCTAAAGAATGTTTTGACAAATATTAGTATACATTTAAGATTGAGATTGAGAAAAATTAAAAGAAGTGTGAAATAAAATAAAATAATATTAGAAAAATTAATAAAATATAATTTATTTTTAAATTTTAATTATTTAATTTTTTAATTGACGGGTTGGTGGGTTGACCCGCCAACCCACCATAAAACGGGGTGAGTTCATTTTTCCCACCCATATTTAATGGCGGGTTAACCCGCCCTGTCCCGTTTTTGGCGGGTTGGTGGCGGGGCGGGGCGGGCCAACCAACGTTAAAAGCATGTTTATAGTACTCACATTTAATCAACAACGAAAAACCATTGTTAAAAGTAGGGGGTGTAAATAGGCTGGATAGAGATAGGCTTTAGCTTAAATAGGTCAGACACATGTAAAATACTTTAGGCATGGCCAGATTCGTTAGCTTGTGCACGCCCAAATTATAAATTTAGCATGACGTATATTTAAAAAACAAAAGTCTTGACATAGACTTGTTAGCCTGTTTAAGCCTACAAGACGTTCAATAATTAAAGAAAATAATTAAAATAATATAATTTTATTATTCAAAACCATTAAAATAATAATTTATTTATTTAATTTAAAATAAATAATATAAAATAGGTCGGCCTATAAGTTTATAGGCCCTCTATGTAAAAGAAAGTCTATGAGATACTTTCTAAATAATTTTTTTAAGATCCGAAACTGTTCTATAATTTAATTCTTTCATTGAGTAGTTAATAATAATAATTTATTCCCCCCTCCTCTCCTTCTACGGTAGTATAGTATAGGATATAGAATCAGATATATTAATTAGCATTTTAATTAACATTTATTTATTTAGAATTAAGAAATCCCTCCCTCCTCGATGTATGTAAGTGACAAAACAAAGATGGATTGGATATTTGAATTGGATTGGGCCCAAAACAAAACAAAACAAAGATGATGCTGCTGAAAATAACACCCGACCCAAGTCCATTCATTGCATTGCTTTTACTCAGTGTAGTGTAGTGTCTGATTGTCAAGTCAAGTGTGGCCCTCTCCAATGCAAATCAATGTAATGTGCTTTGGACACTTGACCACGCATGCGCTTTTTAGCAGGTAATCTACAATAATTTGATTTCAGCGCAAATATTATAATTTAAAGTTTTATTATAATTAATTAAAGATGGATTGGATTGGGCCAAAACAAAATTGATCAAAATAACCAACCATTGCTCTTAGTCTCTCTCACCTCTCAATGCATAATCCGAAACATGCAGATGCAGTCTCATCTCAGATCACAAATTTACAATTTACAATTTTCAAAGATTTTTCATCTAAAATTGGGCGGGATTTAATTTAATAACACTCACTCATTCCTCTCTTTCTTCTCTCTCTCTCTCTCTCTCTCTCTCTCTCTCTCCAAAGAAAAACCCTAAGCCTAGCCCCCTTCTCTTCTCTTCAATCAAGCTAAGCTCAACTCACAATAACAATACTGTTGAAGATCTTGTTCAACAAGATAAGCTACCAACTACAAGCAGCTCCCCAACTCACAAGAAAGGAACTTTCTTTCGCCTCTGCTTTTATTTCATTTCATTTCATTTCGTTGGTTCTACCATTTATTTTAAGTGTGTTATTGCGCTTTTTTCTTTTTTCTTTTTGTTTCAGCGACCATAAAACATGTATTTTTATTTGTATTTGTAGCTTAGCTTAAAAAAGACACTGAACAGAGGCATTTCTCCTCTTGATGGCACCCGACTCTGAGCCTCTTGAGTTGGGATTCTTTTCAAAAATCTTCCTTTACTTGCTACTGAGGATAAGGTAACTTCCGATACCATACCATACCATACCTTTATTTTTTCTTAAATCCTCATTATTAATACTGTACGTCATGTATTTGTTTGTGCTCTATAGTCTATGGTTTATTCATTGTATCTGTATTGTTACTTTTGTTTGTAGTGATAAGTTTTTTATAACTGAATGAATCTTAGAAGCTCATTTTCAGTTCACTCAGTATTATTACTTTGCCTCTGCTTTTAAAAAGTATATAAGAGGAGCTTAATAGTTGTTTAAGTTTAGTGTGTGATTAATTTAAAGAGAAGAAAATAAATAAAAAAATGGATTTGAAAAATTTCTTAATAAGATTGAAGTTTAATTGCGCTGTTTGTGTTTTACTTTATTTAGGGAATAGGAGAGATGCTAGACTACTGTTCTGTTGATCGAAGATCAGAGTCAGATCCTCAGAGCACCTAATGTTGTGATTTGACAAGAGAGCTTTATTGGTTATTAATTGCGCACTTCTTCTTTTTTTTGCTTCCTTGCTTCTCTCCTGAGCTCCTACCTTTCTCTCTCTCTCTCTCTCTACGTGTCTCTCTCTTTCACTTTCTCAAAATCTTGGCTTCTTAGGGAGTTTTGAAGCTTTTTTTGTTTCCAAAAAATGATAGTGTTATTATATTAAAACTATCTAGCTGTGCTGTGTAGCACTGTATCATTCATTCACCTATTCTGTAGTCTATAATCCTTGTATCTTTTCCCCCAAAGAGATTCCTTGCTACTGATATCGATGTATTCTCTTGTTTACTCGTACATATATGTTTTCATTGTTTAATTTTAATTTTCACTGGCATCTAGCTTAAACGTAAAAAATGTAATTTAATTGGGCGGGATTTAATTTAATTACACTCACTCATTCCTCTCTTTCTTCTCCCTCTCTCTCTTCTCCACCAAAGAAAAACCCTAAGCCCCCTCTTCTCTTCTCTTCTCACCCTTCAATCAAATCACAAAAATGGTTGGTTACCTTTTCTTTTCGTTATCTTCTCTTCCTTCTAAACAAACGATTCATTGAATCTGACTTGAATGAGTGTTCTTCTTCAAGTTTTCTTTCTTTCTTTCAATCAAATCACAAAAATGGTGGTTACCTTTGGCCGATGCTCAGTTCAACTCACAATAACAATACTGTTGAAGATCTTGTTCAACAAGATAAGCTACCAACTACAAGCAGCAGCTCAACTCACAGGAAAGGAACTTTCTTTCGCCTCTGCTTTCATTTCATTTCATTGGTTCTTCCATTTATTTTAAGTGTGTTATTGCATTTTTTTTCTTTCTTTTTTTTTGTTTCAGCGACCATAAAACATGTATTTCTTTTTGTATTTGTAGCTCAGCTCAAAAAAGACACTGAACAGAGGCATTTCTGAGCTAGTCCTCTTGATGGCCCCCGACACTGAGCCTCTTGAGTTGAGATTCTTCTCAATAATCTTCCTTTACTTGCTGCTGAATGCTGAGGATAATGTAACTTCCCCTCCATACCATGCCATACCTTTATTTTTTCTTAAATCCTAATTATTAATACTGTACGTGTCATGTATGTATATTTGTTTGTGCTCTATGATGGTTCATTCATTGTATCTGTCTGTATTATTACTTTTGTTTGTAGTGTTAAGTTTCTTATATATAACTGAATGAATCTTAGAAGCTCTGTTTCGGTTCACTCAGTATTATTACTTTTTGCCTCTGCTTTTAAAAACATGCATGTATATAAGAGGAGGTTAATTAATAGTTGTTTAAGTTTAGTGTGTGATTAATTTAAAGAGAAGAAAATAAATAAATAAATGAATTTGAAAAATTTCTTAATAAGATTGAAGTTTAATTGCGCTGTTTGTGTTACTTTATTTGCGGAATAGGAGAGATGCTAGACTACTGTTCTGTTGATCAGAGATCAGAGTCAGAGTCAGATCCTCAGAGCACCTAATTTGTGATTTGACAAGAGAGCTTTATTTGGTTCCTTGCATCTCTACTGAGCTTTTCCACTTCCTACCTTTCTATACATGTCTCTCTCTTTCACCTTTCTCAAAAACTTGGCTTCTTATGGAATTTTGAATCTTTTTTCTTTCCAAAAATGATAATGTGATATTATCAAATTATTAATAAAGATTGAAGATGAAAAATATTATTATTTTTTTTTTAATTCTAAACATATTAAATAGTATATCATTTTTTTTTATTTTAAACAATTGTAGTTAAAATCCCTGCTGCTATAACTCTATTGATTATTATATTAAAACTATCTAGCTGTGCTGTGTAGCCCTGTATTATTCATTCACCTATTCTGTAGTTTATAATCTCTGGTGTCATGCATAGTCTTTCGCTTTTTCCCTACAGAGAGAGTCCCTTGCTCCTGATATCGATGTATTCTCTTGTTTATAAGGATGGTAGTATGAGATTAAAGATTATTTGGGGAATAGGAGAGAGATACTACTGTTCTGTTGATCAGAGATCAGAGCCATTAATTGCTTTTGTCAGTCCTCATTTCACCTAATGTGAAAGTTGTGATTTGACAAGAGAGCTTGCTTTTATTTTTTTGCGTCCACTCTTCTCTCTTGAGCTTTTCCGCTTCCTACCTTTCTATCTCTATGTGTCTCTCTCTTTCACCTTTCTCAAAAACTTATTGCTGCGATCTGTCCATTCTCTCTCACTTTACATTATCTTCTGACTCTCATTTCACTTCCATAGATCCATTGTCTTCAGTTCACCGAAACCGCCACCACCTACCCCATTATATTACAGATCAGAACCACTCTCTTCTTTGCATGTGCACCCAACAAACAACTAGTGTTTTTTTACATGATAATGATGAGGCGTTTCAAAATAGTGTTTATGTTATTGTTTTCTCAAAACATTTCCAGAGAAAATAGTAAACACTATTTTCTCTGGAAATGTTTTAAGGAGGTAATAATGGAGCGGAGCAGAACCAAATATACCAAGGTCCTGCCAGTGTTCTGTGGTGTAGATCCCTCAGAAGTATTTCATCAAACAACTGAAGTAGTCACCTCTCTGGTAAGTAAGTACCTCTTCTTCATTCTGTATTATGTTGTGATTGTGGGGACACAACCAATAGAACTCTAAGATTGTCTTCTCTCAATCTTCTTTGCATTTATGTTTTTTTTTTTGGGGGGGGTAAATAATGTTCATTGCATTTTAATCCTCGTTTAAGCGTCTGTTGAATTTTTTCTAAATGGTGGTATCAATAACCAAAGTTTCTTTAAAGTCATCTAGATTAAGGTCTTTGTAAATGCTTCTTCTCGAGCTTTCTTCTGTTACTCTTGTTTAAAAGATGTTAGCATTTAGTAAAGCCAATTTTTTAATAAATATTATTATGATTATATTTATTTTAGTGTGAATCGCGGGTTTTTTTATTAAATTAATCAAAGTAATTAGTCAAACTATAATGAATTATATATATATATATATATATATATATATATATATATATATTGTGATGAATTTTTTCTCAACCCAATCATGTCTCATATTTTTAATAATTAAAATGAATTTTATTTCCTTAAAATTAGAATATATATTTCTCAGCTGTCCATCCACACATATATTTTTTAATATGTATATACATTAGCTAATATAAATTAGTAAATATAATAAATTTTAAGAGTAGCTAAATTAGAACTTCAGAGGGACGGAAATAACTTACGAGTTAAGAGTTAAGAGAATACACCGGTCATCATAGTTTTGCCGCCAAAAAATATAAATTAAAAATTTTCTTTCTCTCTTTTCACTCTTCTTAAGGTTTTCTTAAGGTTTTCTTACTCTGTTTTCACTCCTTCTTAAAGTTCTCTTGGTTTCTTTGGGTTTCCTAGTTTCTTTCTCTTGTTCTTGCTTGTTTCTTTCTCTTGTTCTTGGATTGTTTTATCAAGACAATGGAATTGGTGAATATGGGAGATGGGATGCAAGTAGATGATGACCCAACCAGCCTGTATTGTTTGGCAACACTCCTACAAAGGTGTCAATACCTAGGTATGTTACTTCTGCCCTTTCTTTTCTTCTCTTTTCTTTTCTTTTTTTCTTGAAAATGTTTGATTATGTGCTGATATTTCTTGCTTGAAAAGATTGAGTATGTGGGTTTCTTGCTGATATTTCTTGCTGATATTCGACTGTGTTCTTTTTTCTTTTCTTTTTTCTTTTCTTGAAAATACAGTATGTTTCTTTTTTTTTCTTGAAAATAGAAGATTGAGGGTGTGGCTTGTCAACAGTTGCTTGTCAATACCATACGAAATATATATGTTTCTTTCTTTCTTTTTCTTTATTATTCTGGCAATATTGAGGTTGTGGCTTTTCCATTATGTTCTTGCTTTTCTTTTCTTTTGATTTCGTTTCTTTTTTTTTCTTGATAACTGTGGATGTTCGATTGTATGCTTTTGTTTCTGTCTGCCCAGACATCATATTCTTGCTGATATTTCTTGCTGATATTCGACTGTGTTCTTTTTTCTTTTCTTTTTTCTTTTCTTGAAAATACAGTATGTTTCTTTTTTTTCTTGAAAATAGAAGATTGAGGGTGTGGCTTGTCAACAGTTGCTTGTCAATACCATACGAAATATAAATGTTTCTTTCTTTCTTTTTCTTTATTATTCTGGCAATATTGAGGGTGTGGCTTTTCCATTATGTTCTTGCTTTTCTTTTCTTTTGACTTCTTTTTTCTTTTCTTTTTTCTTTTCTTGAAAATACAGTATGTTTCTTTTTTTTTCTTGAAAATAGAAGATTGAGGGTGTGGCTTGTCAAGAGTTGCTTGTCAATACCATATGAAATATATGTTTCTTTCTTTCTTTTTCTTTATTATTCTGGCAATATTGAGGGTGTGGCTTTTCCATTATGTTCTTACTTTTCTTTTCTTTTGATTTCGTTTCTTTTTTTTTCTTGATAACTGTGGATGTTCGATTGTATGCTTTTGTTTCTGTCTGCCCAGACATCATATTACTGGACTATTAACTGGTTTTTTTGTTTTTTAATTTTGTAAATTTGATTTTGTCTAGTTGAGTTTGTTAATTTTTTCAGTTGGTGTTTTATTTAACAAAACTAACATTGGATATATTTAGATATGTGGGTTTTCTATTTTATTTTATTTTTAAATATCTATGGTTTCAATTGGAATGATAACATGTTGGTTTTTCATCATGTTGAAGATGATGAAAAAGCTGAGAAGGTGGAAGAGGATGAAGATGAGGATGAAGATGAGGATGAAGCTGAGATGATGGAAGAAGATGAGGATGAATATGGGAGATGGGATGCAATGGGAGATGGGATGCAAGTAGAAGAGGATGAAGCTGAGAAGATGGAAGAGGATGAAGATGAGGATGAAGCTGAGATGATGGATGAATATGAGGATGAATATGGGAGATGGGATGCAATGGGAGATGATGACCCAACCAGCCTGTATTGTTTGGCAACACTCCTACAAAGGTGTCAATACCTAGGTATGGTACTTCTGCCCTTTCTTTTCTTTTCTTTTTTTCTTGAAAATGTTTGATTATATGCTGATATTTCTTGCTTGAAAAGATTGAGTATGTGGGTTTCTTGCTGATATTCGACTGTGTTCTTTCCTTTCCTTTTTTTTTCTTGAAAATAGAGATTGAGGGTGTGGCTTGTCTTTTGTCAATACCATATGAAATATATGTTTCTTTCTTTCTTTTTCTTTATTATTCTGGCAATATTGAGGGTGTGGCTTTTCCATTATGTTCTTGCTTTTCTTTTCTTTCGATTTCGTTTCTTTTTTTTCTTGATAATACAGTGGATGTTCGATTGTGTGATTGTCAGATGCCTGCTGCTATGACT
The DNA here is from genome assembly GCF_033153095.1 of Gastrolobium bilobum. Lineage (NCBI taxonomy): Eukaryota > Viridiplantae > Streptophyta > Magnoliopsida > Fabales > Fabaceae > Gastrolobium > Gastrolobium bilobum. Next base: position 15,411 of record NW_026899157.1, on the reverse strand, counting down.
CCATTGATTATTATATTAAAACTATCTAGCTGTGCTGTGTAGCCCTGTATCATTCATTCACCTATTCTGTAGTTTATAATCTCTGGTGTCATGCATAGTCTTTCGCTTTTTCCCTACAGAGAGAGTCCCTTGCTCCTGATATCGATGTATTCTCTTGTTTATAAGGATGGTAGTATGTGATTAAAGTTTATTTGGGGAATAGGAGAGAGATACTACTGTTCTGTTGATCAGAGATCAGAGCCATTAATTGCTTTTGTCAGTCCTCATTTCACCTAATGTGAAAGTTGTGATTTGACAAGAGAGCTTGCTTTTATTTTTTTGCGTCCACTCTTCTCTCTTGAGCTTTTCCGCTTCCTAACTTTCTATCTCTACGTGTCTCTCTCTTTCACCTTTCTCAAAAACTTACTGCTGCGATCTGTCCATTCTCTTTCACTTTACATTATCTTTGGACTCTCATTTCACTTCCATAGATCCATTGTTTTCAGTTCACCGAAACCGCCACCACCTACCCCATTATATTACAGATCAGAACCACTCTCTTCTTTGCATGTGCACCCAACAAACAACTAGTGTTTTTTTACATGATAATGATGAGGCGTTTCAAAATAGTGTTTATGTTATTGTTTTCTCAAAACATTTCCAGAGAAAATAGTAAACACTATTTTCTCTGGAAATGTTTTAAGGAGGTAATAATGGAGCGGAGCAGAACCAAATATACCAAGGCCCTGCCAGTGTTCTGTGGTGTAGATCCCTCAGAAGTATTTCATCAAACAACTGAAGTAGTCACCTCTCTGGTAAGTAAGTACCTCTTCTTCATTTTGTATTATGTTGTGATTGTGGGGACACAACCAATAGAACTCTAAGATTGTCTTCTCTCAATCTTCTTTGCATTTCTGTTTTTTTTTTGGGGGTTAAATAATGTTCATTGCATTTTAATCCTCGTTTAAGCGTCTGTTGAATTTTTTCTAAATGGTGGTATCAATAACCAAATTTTCTTTAAAGTCATCTAGATTAAGGTCTTTGTAAATGCTTCTTCTCAAGCTTTCTTCTGTTACTCGTGTTTAAAAGATGTTAGCATTTAGTAAAGCCAATTTTTTAATAAATATTATTATGATTATATTTATTTTAGTGTGAATCGCGGGTTTTTTTATTAAATTAATCAAAGTAATTAGTCAAACTATAATGAATTATATATATATATACATATATATATATATTGTGATGAATTTTTTCTCAACCCAATCATGTCTCATATTTTTAATAATTAAAATGAATTTTATTTCCTTAAAATTAGAATATATATTTCTCAGCTGTCCATCCACACATATGTTTTTTAATATGTATATACATTAGCTAATATAAATTAGTAAATATAATAAATTTTAAGAGTAGCTAAATTAGAACTTCAGAGGGACGGAAATAACTTACGAGTTAAGAGTTAAGAGAATACAACGGTCATCATAGTTTTGCCGCCAAAAAATATAAATTAAAAATTTTCTTTCTCTCTTTTCACTCTTCTTAAGGTTTTCTTAGGGTTTCTTTCTCTGTTTTCACTCCTTCTTAAAGTTTTCTTGGTTTCTTTGGGTTTCCTAGTTTATTTCTCTTGTTCTTGCTTGTTTCTTTTTCTTGTTCTTGGATTGTTTTATCAAGACAATGGAATTGGTGAATATGAGAGATGGGATGCAAGTAGATGATGACCCAACCAGCCTGTATTGTTTGGCAACACTCCTACAAAGGTGTCAATACCTAGGTATGTTACTTCTGCCCTTTCTTTTCTTCTCTTTTCTTTTCTTTTTTTCTTGAAAATGTTTGATTATGTGCTGATATTTCTTGCTTGAAAAGATTGAGTATGTGGGTTTCTTGCTGATATTTCTTGCTTATATTCGACTGTGTTCTTTTTTCTTTTCTTTTTTCTTTTCTTGAAAATACAGTATGTTTCTTTTTTTTTCTTGAAAATAGAAGATTGAGGGTGTGGCTTGTCAACAGTTGCTTGTCAATACCATATGAAATATATGTTTCTTTCATTCTTTTTCTTTATTATTCTGGCAATATTGAGGGTGTGGCTTTTCCATTATGTTCTTGCTTTTCTTTTCTTTTGATTTCGTTTCTTTTTTTTTCTTGATAACTGTGGATGTTCGATTGTATGCTTTTGTTTCTGTCTTCCCAGACATCATATTACTGGACTATTAACTGGTTTTTTTGTTTTTTAATTTTGTAAATTTGATTTTGTCTAGTTGAGTTTGTTAATTTTTTCAGTTGGTGTTTTATTTAACAAAACTAACATTGGATATATTTAGATATTAGGGTTTTCTATTTTATTTATTTTTTAAATATCTATGGTTTCGATTGGAATGATAACATGTTGGTTTTTCATCATGTTGAAGATGATGAAAAAGATGAGAAGATGGAAGAGGATGAAGATGAGGATGAAGCTGAGATGATGGAAGAAGATGAGGATGAATATGGGAGATGGGATGCAATGGGATATGGGATGCAAGTAGAAGAGGATGAAGCTGAGAAGATGGAAGAGGATGAAGATGAGGATGAAGCTGAGATGATGGAAGAAGATGAGGATGAATATGGGAGATGGGATGCAATGGGAGATGGGATGCAAGTAGAAGAGGATGAAGATGAGGATGAAGCTGAGAATATGGAAGAGGATGAAGATGATGAGGATGAATATGGGAGATGGGATGCAATGGGAGATGGGATGCAAGTAGATGAGGATGAAGATGAGAAGATGGAAGAGGATGAAGATGAGGATGAAGCTGAGATGATGGAAGAAGATGAGGATGAATATGGGAGATGATGACCCAACCAGCCTGTATTGTTTGGCAACACTCCTACAAAGGTGTCAATACCTAGGTATGTTACTTCTGCCCTTTCTTTTCTTCTCTTTTCTTTTCTTTTTTTTTCTTGAAAATGTTTGATTATGTGCTGATATTTCTTGCTTGAAAAGATTGAGTATGTGGGTTTCTTGCTGATATTTCTTTCTGATATTCGATTGTGTTCTTTTTTCTTTTCTTTTTTCTTTTCTTGAAAATACAGCTGAGAAGATGGGATGTGGCTTTTCCAATTTCGGTTCGAGATGAAGAGAAGAGGATGAAGATGAGAGATGGAAGAATGAAGATGATGAGAAGAGATGGAAGAGGATGAAGATGAGGATGAAGCTGAGATGATGGAAGAAGATGAGGATGAATATGGGAGATGGGATGCAATGGGATATGATGGATGCAAGTAGATGAAGATGAGAAGATGGAAGAGGATGAAGATGAGGATGAAGCTGAGATGATGGAAGAAGATGAGGATGAATATGGGAGATGGGATGCAATGGGAGATGAATATGGGATGCAATGGGAGATGATGACCCAACCAGCCTGTATTGTTTGGCAACACTCCTACAAAGGTGTCATTACCTAGGTATGGTACTTCTGCCCTTTCTTTTCTTTTCTTTTCTTTTCTTTTTTTCTTGAAAATGTTTGATTATATGCTGATATTTCTTGCTTGAAAAGATTGAGTATGTGGGTTTCTTGCTGATATTCGACTGTGTTCTTTTCTTTCCTTTTTTTTTCTTCTTGAAAATAGAGATTGAGGGTGTGGCTTGTCTTTTGTCAATACCATATGAAATATATGTTTCTTTCTTTCTTTTTCTTTATTATTCTGGCAATATTGAGGGTGTGGCTTTTCCATTATGTTCTTGCTTTTCTTTTCTTTCGATTTCGTTTCTTTTTTTTCTTGATAATACAGTGGATGTTCGATTGTGTGCTTTTGTTTCTGTCTGCCCAGACATCTTATTACTGGACTATTAACTGGTTTTTTTGTTTTTTGATTTTGTCTAGTTGAGTTTGTTAGTTTTTTCAGTTGGTGTTTTATTTAACAAAACTAACATTGGATATATTTAGATATGTGGGTTTTCCATTTTATTTATTTTTTAAATATTAATGGTTCTTTCTTTCTTTCGTTTTTTTTTCGCAATATTTAGATGTTGGTTTCGATTGGAATGATAACATGTTGGTTTTTCATCATGTTGAAGATGATGAAAAAGCTGAAAAGATGGAAGATGATGAGGATGAAGCTGAGGAGATGGAAGAAGATGAAGATGATGAAAAAGCTGTGAAGATGGAAGAAGATGAGGATGAAAATGAGGATGAAGCTGAGAAGATGGAAGAAGATGAAGATGAGGATGAAGCTGAGAAGATGGAAGAAGATGAGGATAAAGATGATGAAAAAGCTGAGAAGATGGAAGAAGATGAGGATGAAGTTCATGAAGAACTTGAGAAAGGTCTTAACCAAGAGGACCGATCAACCCAAAAGCAGTCTCGGGTTGTTTGGACCGAAGAGCTACATCGGTCGGTGTTTTGTGGCCGCTGTTAATGACTTGGGTGTTGACAATAAGTTATTCACTCTTTCTCTACAATGCAAAGTAGTTGTTATCTTAATTGTTATTAATTGCTACAATTGGTCAATCAATTGATGTTTCTGCTTTATTTTAGCAATACTTTTATTATATTTTTGTGTAGAAATAGCAATCAAATCCTAATAATACTACAATGTGAAAACTAGTTCCATCACCTCTCTTTGCAAACTTTATTTCCACAAGTGTCTTCACATCCACTGCCCAGAATCCAACCATAATTCTTCGAACATCTGTCTCAGCCCCACTTGGATATATAATTTCTGTCATAATATTGGGATCTGCACCAAAATAAAAAATGGCTTCTCCGTTGTTAATACCAGTGTGCATTTCCAAATAACAAACAAATCCACTGCCCATGTATTCCTCTATTTCAGTAATCCTTTCCTTTGAGTAAGCTAATATACTTATTTGGCATCTCTCGAAAACTGAACAAATCAAAATTCAAATTTTCCTTAATTCGATCATGATTAATTTGGTCTCATGAGAGCTGGAAGCTGCCCAATTGGTTCCAACTGTGTCTTCCATTCGCTGCCAAAAATGGAACAATGATGCCTTTTTCCATTCCTGTGAAAACTCTGGGTTTTTTTTTTTGTATTGCAAAAGTATATGTTTGCTGTATTTTTCCAATTGCTGTATTTTTTTGTTCAACATTATTTTGAATGCTTTCTCAAATACTCTTCCTAATCTGTAGTGCACTGGAGTAGATGTCATGGCATTATTGTTAATGAAGTCTGACACATTTGTATGTTCTTTTGATTGCAGAGGTTGTACCTAGAAAAATTCTTCAATTGATGAAGGCTGAGAAGCATCTTACTAGGGCGCATGTGGCCATCCATCTGCAGGTATTTTTTTCTTTTCCTTTCTGCTTTAATTTCATAAAACCATAGTTTTTCATTTATAGAACTTTATTTGTTTTTTTAATTGCTGCAGAAATAAAGACTTCGACTGAAAAGAATCAGGTCTAAGGCAACCCAGCAAGTCAGTCCTTTTAAATATCCTCTTCATCTGGTGAGATGATTAGTCCTAGGCAAACAAGTAATATTGTGCCATTTCAGGGGTTGGCTGACCAAAGCCAGGATGGCAGTTATGCTTCACATCTTACCAATTTAAGCTCAATAGGCTCAATCTTAAATGAAGACTTGGACTTGGACTTTGATTCTGACTTTGATCTTTATGATCCTACACAAATGATTGACTCGGATTATTACACAAATGATTGACTCGGATTATTTGTTGTCTATGTAGTTGATAACACCAATTATTTGTTGTCTATGTAGTTGTAAATGGGATTCAAATTTAATTCTTTGGCTTCCCAGATTTGTTCTCTACTGAGATTGACCTCCATTCATTTGTATTTTCTTTGAGTTTGTATAACCAACAAGTCACGTAACCATGCATTCTTTCTATTTTTATACTTTTATTTTCACTATTGTTCTTGTTTGGTTAATAATTAGTCTGATCAACATCGACATTTTTTGTGAATGATTGAACAAGATTATTTGTAAAGACTGATGAGTCTAACGTGGATGGAAAATTTAGCTTTCTAAAATTTTTGTGAATGATACCGAAGTGTCAATTACTAGTATAAATGTCCATAGATTATTCAATATGTTAATGTTTTTGAGTTATATAAGAGGAGTAGATAACTCTTTGGATCATATAGCCTCAAATTATAATTGAGCAGGGTTACATAAAAGGGACAAGAGTAAAGGGGGTAAAATTGTTCTATTTACATGTTTCAGCAAGTGCTTACAGTGGTACTTACATGTAATTGACCTATGAAGGAGCATCAACATGAATCAAACTCACGACGATTTAGTAAAAATTATCAACAAGAGTTGTTATATTTTTTGAAAAGGAGTAATTATTCTACCTAATTGATAAAAACATATATGACGTAAGAAGATGACAGATATATATGATACATGGACTTGTATATAGATGACACTAGTCCACTACCATATTCTGAAACAGAAATGTCTTAATAATATATATATATATATAAATATATATATATATATATATATATATATATATATGAAAGGTGGAGAAAATTCTAGATATTTGTGCTCGCTTATAGATCTAGATTACTGAGTAACTGTTGTTTTAAATCCATGATCTGTTTGGTGGAAAGAGAGAAAATTTATTTATTTTATCATAAGCATTTCTTCAAAATTGTAAGGTTGTCTATTTATTTTTTTAGTCCTCTTTTTTAAATTTTAAAGGGAAAATATTTAGTTACAAAAAAAAAGGGAAAATATTTTTTATTTTAAAGGACATGATTTTATATTATTCTAAATAAAATTATATCGTTTTAATATATATTTAATGATTTTTAATATTTTATTTCCTCTGTATAATTAGAAGCAAAGAGACCTAAAATAAAAGTCATCTAATTTAAAATGACAATTAATTGTTTACAAAAAAAAATGACAATTAATTTTTCCAATTTAAAATGTGTAAATTTTATAAAAGGGTGTGAGACACCGTGTAGGTGTGCCTATAACACCTCACGATTTTAAATCAAGTAATTAAAATATTAAGTGAGCAATCAAGTGATGGATTAGTGAAAATCCTAAAGATTTGGCCAAAATACAAAGAAAGGGCAAAACGGTAATTAGCCAACACGCAACCCTAGGAAGATAAAAATTGAGTAGAAGGTCTCATATGGTAAAAATAACCCTGGAAATGGGTTCAGAACGAAAAATTGAGTGGATGGGCAAGTTTCAGAAAAATCAGTGAATAGTGTTTTCGCGGGTAAAAATATCGCGTTACGATTGCACCGTAAAACGTGCCAGTTGAATTTTGAGCTCTAGGTTTCAAATATGAGTTAAAAATGGTCTAATGAGTTAGGAAATATGATTTCTTATAATATTCGATGAAATTAAGACAGTTTGGGGAAGCGTGCCAATGGCGCGCGTAATAGCTTAAAACAGTGTTTTCTCCGAACGAATGGAGGACTCTTAATTCATCTGATCAAGCCTAATTAAAGGGGAATAGTTAATGTTAAAAATTTGAGTTTCTAAATAGGTTGTGAATTTACGGACGTTTAGTGGAATCGGAGGAAAATTCGGATTAGTTTTAAATCGCGTGAGGTGGCGGTGGGACCCACCCCACTTAAGTGACTTAAGCCACATGTGCTTGGCACTATTCATGCATCACTTTCCTCCCTTCTTCTTCATGAAACCCGCAGCCCCCTCCCCCAAAAACCCCATTTGCATTCAAATTTTCTTTTCACCATAACTTGATCATTTCTTAACCAAATCAAGTGATTTTTGTGTTGAAATTTGTTGGAAACAACCTTCTAAACACATTGGTACCACTCTTGAGCCTTGAAACCGTGTATTTGGGGAGATATTGGCCATTTACAGCCACGAAATTTTGGAGAAAAAATGGTTGTCCATGGAGCTTTTTGATCTTCCATTGCTTGGAGGAGTCTTGGGTTAGCTTCTAGCCTTTGTTGTGAGTATGTTTCCATCCCATTTACATGGTTTAATTGTGATTGAATTTTTGGAAACCTAAAGCTTGATTTGATGATGTGTTGTGTTAGAGAGCTCAATTTGAAAATGTGTATTAGATGATAATGTGTTAGAATGATGTATTAGAGCTAGAAATGCGATGAAATTTATTGGTGAAAATTGATGAATTTAACTTAGAAAAATTTGATGATCATGATTTTGGACTTGTGAATTTTGGTGTTGAGACTTGTTTGATGAATTGTGGCATGATGGTATGATGATATAATAGGTTGTATGAAGGTTGGAATGATTAAAGTTGTATGGAAATTCCTTGGAATGCCATAGGTTAAAATTCGATTCTTTGAGGAAAGATTGAGGAATTGATGTTGAAAAATGAATTGGATAATGATTTGTGTAGTTATATGGTGCTTAGATGGGTTGTGTTGTGCTTGGAGAGTGTTTGAATCAATGGAGAAAAATGAATTGTGTTAGAGACCTAAATGAGCCCAGAATGAAATATTTCGCAAAACGATGCGTAAATGTCGAAAAACGGAAAAACGACGATTGAACTAGCCTCTAAACAACCTAAGGGAGTGTTATAAAATGAGAAAGAAAATTTAGGAAAATAAATCTCAAATTTACACCTACATGGCCGAACCTCCAAGGGGAAAAGGGGTGATTTGGCGATTTTCGCGTTTTGATGTAATTCGACGCGAAAATGACGAACCGGCACTTGAACCGGCCTATTGACAACCTAATGAGACGTAACAAAATGAGAAAGAAAATTTAGAAAAATAAATCTCACATTTACACTACAATGGCCGAACCATCAAGGGAGGATGGGGAGGATTTTTGTGTTTTTGCGTTTTGATACTATTTGACGAGTACTGATGGATGTACGTTATTGTATAGGTTGCCGTACGTCGACCTGAATCCCGAATCTTGAATCAGTGAATTGCCCTTGGTCCGGGACCAAGTGGATTGAGGTAAGAAATTGGTTCATTACATGTGTAATTATAAATTAACGTGTATGGGTTGAACTGAGAGTGATTGGGAATGTCCTCTGTGTAGGCATTCCGCTGTGTACCGAGTTGAGGGATAAGCTGCTGCGGAGCTTGTGGAAACGCAAATTAAGGTAACCTCTTGGTACTGGGGCTTGTTCCCCTTTTCTGTTCCACCTTGCCAGTTGATGGCAACGGTAGGAAGTGTGTATGAATAGTATAGAACACATGAGCATGCATGCATTATTGCTATGGGTACTTATGTACCGAGTCTCTGGCCAGTAGACAGTTTTATTAGCCTTCGGGCATTTTCGGACTTCCGCTGGATAGGTCTCCAGGAGGGAGTTCCAGTTGACTGCGGTCATGGTGTGTGATCCGGGTAGGAGCACACTAGGAATGTCTTTGGCGTTTTGGTTGGTTTGGGCATCATGGTTGTGGTTTCTGTGAACACACCTTGGATGATACCCATAGGCTTATATATGCCGAGGGCGTACGTGGAATTGGGGTTACCATCCCGTATCGTCGTATTTTGTTTTCTTTATATTCCCCCTTCTCTAAATCCCATGCTATATCCCGTTTTCAAAGTGGTTGTTGTATTCTATTGATATGCATCGAAGTGAACCATTGGGTGGAGTTTTCTCCAGAACCTCTTGGTTACTGAGATATATTCGTATATCTCACCCCGTCTCGGGGCATTTATTTCAGGAGGTAGCAGTGGAGCAGGAGCCTCGGGCAAGAGGCCCGCAGAGTGAGCGGTGGAGCGCTTCTTATTTTGCATTTTGTTGGCCGTGTGGCCTAGGCTAGACTTAGGGCATGAACATGTCATTTGTATTTATTAGTAGCTTCATTAGCATCTTGTTCATGCCATTTTGCCTAAGTCTAGTAGTGATGTATTTGGTTATGTTGTCTTTTAATTAAGTCGAAATTTTAGAAGAATGTAATTTGAAGTTTTAGTTTCAAGTTGTAATTTGTAAAGCCATATTGTAATAGTATTGATGCATGTCTAATTATGATGGAAGGGCCTTAGGCCTATTTTAGGTTATGATAATATGTATGATGGAAATATGCATGAAAAAGGTGTTAGTGATTGCAACTACTTAAGAATGATTAATATGGACTCTATGTTTAATAACTATAAACTGGATTGGGTTGTAAGTGCCCCAAGGCGTTGTTGGTCCTTGTGTGTGCCACCCATTGGATTATTACTGTATTATCATGTGTTTATTAGGTACATTGAGGTTTTAAATGATCTTTTACAAATTTGGGATTATTGGAAAAACAAAGGAAACTCTGGCGAATTTTCTGTAGAATTGGCAGATTTTAGGCGAACTTCGGAAGAGCATATCTCCCTCTATAGAGGTCCCCTAGGGACGTGCCATACGTCATTTTGAAGGTTGAGATGTCCTCTACCTTGTGTCAAAATTTGAGGAAATTCTGGGTTGATCTTCGGCCTGAAATAAATAGAGAAACGCGGACTGCCCATGTGCCCCTGCACCTGAGGCAGATTCTGGACCGGATTTGGGAAATTAATTCCCGCTTCGTTTCTCCGTCAAATTAAGCGTGTGATATGTCAAAATGAAGTTTGAGATGTCTAGTTTGTAGGATAAAAATTTGAGAGCAAATGGTTGAGTCGATTGAGTGCAGTAATTCGGGCAAAGTGAGTGGTTTGGGCTGTTTTTGGGGTTGTTTGGGCTAATTGCTTATCCAACTTCAAACGGCGATAACCGGAGCAAATGAGCTCCGAATTGAGCGTATTTTAGCTTGTTAAAAAGGGAATTAAGTAACACAAAGATATAATCTGAGAAGTAGGGTTGGTTGCGATCTGTTTGGTCGCAGAAAAACTTAGAGTGTAACATATTCGAATTGGTGTAAAACGTAAAGTTGGAAATTGGCTAAGTGAGTTTATGGGAACTCCTTAGTAACTTATAATAAGTAACGTAAGTGATAAAAATAGTTTAAATAAGTCTTCCGCAAGAGTTTATGGTTACGGTCACAGCTTTTAATTATTACGCCTTTTTATGTTTTAAATGCTCGCGTAATAATCGGAAAAAATTTATTCGCGTTTCATAAATGAACTGCTGTGATTGTAACTGCGCTTAATATCATAATTAATGTTAACAATACCGGTACGTAACGGGCTGTTACATTTTATGGTATCAGAGCAGTTTGTGAGGGAACTCTGATAATGTATTACTGTATCTTGTGTTGCATAGCTATCTGTGAACTATTTATGATTAATGTATATGTGATTCCTCAGTGTGGGTCTGATCAGCTCATTCCTTTGTGTTACATGTACAGATATCATGAGCAGGGCACGGGGTGGCCGTGGAGCTAGAGGTGCAGGTCATTTAGTAGCACCAGATCCTATTACTGCAGTTCTGAATGCTCTGCAGGAAGAGACTGCTGCCAATAGAACTATGACCGAGACCCTGATGAAAAATAATCAGGATATGATGCATGCCTTCATGAATGAGATGAGGGAGGACAGGGCTCGGCACAGGAGGGATGATTCTCCTCCATATACGGCTACGGATACTGCTACCCGTACGCCATCTGTTACTCCTCAGCATGAGGGGAGTGGGGCTAGTCATCATTCGACAGAGGCTAGTCATCACACTACTGATCCCACCTATGTTCCAGATCCTTCTGTGGATCCTTCTGTGGTTGCTCAGTCTGCTGGGATTGCTGGGCAAGTGTTTGCAGGTACTAATGAGCAGAGGCTCATCTCTTTTAGAAAGCACAAGCCGCCATCATTTCAGGGGTCAAGGGACCCGAAGGTAGTGACTACTTGGTTGAGGGGTATGGATAAAATCTTTCAGGTTATGGAGTGTCAGGATCCCCAGAGGCTGTTGTATTCTGTTTATATGCTAGAGGGAGATGCCCACGAGTGGTGGTACACTGCATCTCAGCCTTTCATTATTCAAGGGGAACAGATTACATGGGCTTTATTTGAGAGGTTGTTTCATGAGGAATATTTTCCCCGGGATGTTCGGGAGGCTAAACAGGGTGAATTTGAAAAGTTGGTACAGGGTACCATGACTATTGATGCCTATGTGGCAAGGTTTAATGATTTGGTGAAATTTGCCAATTATGGGGGTGTGATGCCTACCCCTGAGTTTCTTTCTGCTAAATTTCAGAGGGGTTTGAATGAGAAAATTGCAAAGAGAATGTCTAATACTGCTGTGAGGAACTTTGCAGATCTGGTGACTCAGTGTAAACGGGTTGAAAGTGTTTATAATAGATATCCAAAATCTGGTTCTTCGAGGACATCTGCTCCTCCCGGCAATAATAACAGAGGTGGCTACCATCAAAACAATAATAGAGGAAGGGGGTTGCAAGTAAGACAGCCCCCAGGTCAGTTTAAAAGGGGTGGTGGTCAGAGAAGTGGGAATAATGACAGAAATTCTGCTCCCCGTTGTGATAAGTGTAAGAGGTTTCATCAAGGGCCTTGTACTGTTAATCAGGTGACTTGTTTCAGATGTGGAAAGGTTGGGCATTATGCCAACAATTGTCAGAGCAATACTGGGCAGGCTGCGAATCTGCAGACCTTGCCATCTGCACCTACAGTTGGGCGTGTTTATACTACTAATGCACAGCAGACGGCGAAGGCGCCGAATTTGGTAAAAGGTACAATTTTCATTTCTAATATTGATTTATCTGTTTTATTTGATTCTGGAGCTACGCACTCGTTCGTGGCTGAATATGTGGCTAAGGGGTTGGGATTAAAAGTATCACGGATGATTCCCCCTATGCGTATTACGACGGCTACAGGAGAGGTTAGTGATTCCTCCTTCATTTGCAAAGAGGTCGGGTTTGTCTACGAAGGCAGGGGTTACACTATTGACTTAATTATATTGCCCCTGGCCTCTGTTAATTTGATATTGGGTATGGATTGGTTATCTCAAAACTGTGCAATGATTGATTGCTGTGGCAAGAGGTTGATATTGTCTCATGAGAAGCCCTCGGTTACTCCGTCTCCCTTTTTATCTATGTGTAATGCTATTAAAGCCTTGAAGGCTGGGGATCAGGGTTATATTTTCTTGGGTGGTCTAGTGGGTGGCAAGGAGATTGAAATTTCTACGATTCCGGTGGTTAATGAGTTTGCGGATGTATTCCCTGATGAGATACCGGAATTTCCACCTGAGAGAGAGATTGAATTTTCTATTGAATTGTTGCCCGGTGTGGGGCCTATTTCATTGGCTCCATACCGGATGGCGCCACTTGAGTTAGCTGAGTTGAAGAAACATATAGAGGAATTGTCTGCAAAGGATTTTATTAGGCCGAGTGTGTCCCCGTGGGGAGCACCGGTGATCTTTGTGAAAAAGAAGGATGGAAGCATGCGACTGTGTACTGATTACCGGAAATTGAATAAAGTTACGGTTAAGAACAGGTACCCATTGCCGCGTATTGATGACTTGTTGGATCAGTTGAGGGGTGCCTGCGTATTTTCAAAGATTGATCTCCGGTCCGGATACCATCAGATTCGGATTAGGCCGGAGGATGTGCCTAAAACGGCTTTTCGCTCTAGATATGGACACTACGAGTATCAGGTGATTCCTTTTGGGCTTACAAATGCCCCGGCAGTGTTCATGGACTACATGAATCGTATCTTTAAACCGTATTTGGATCAGTTTGTGATCGTGTTTATCGACGACATCTTGATATACTCTAAGAGCAGAGAGGAGCATAGTGAGCATTTGAGGACTGTGTTACAGGTGTTAAAGGATAAAAAGTTGTATGCGAAGCCGTCAAAGTGTGAATTCTGGTTATCGGAGATACAGTTTCTGGGTCATGTTATTTCTGAGAGGGGTGTTGCTGTTGACCCAAATAAAATTGATGCTGTTATGTACTGGGAACGACCAAAAACTGTTACTGAAATCCGCAGCTTTCTGGGTCTTGCTGGATATTATCGGAGGTTTATTGAGGGGTTTTCTACAATGGTACTGCCATTGACCCGATTGACACGAAAGGATACTCCTTTTGTGTGGACTCAGGAATGTGAGAGTTGTTTTCTGAGCCTTAAAGAGAAATTGACTACTGCTCCTGTGTTGACCCTCCCCGATCCGGAAGGTGAGTTTGAATTATATTGTGATGCTTCCAAGAAAGGTTTGGGGTGTGTGTTGATGCAAGAAAGGAGAGTCGTTGCTTATGCTTCGAGGCAGTTGAGGCCTCATGAAGAGAATTATCCGACACACGATTTGGAGCTTGCTGCTATAGTATTTGCCTTGAAAATTTGGAGGCATTTTCTGTATGGGATGAAATTTGCTGTGTTCAGTGATCACAAGAGTCTAAAGTATTTGTTTGATCAGAAAGAGCTGAACATGAGACAACGGAGGTGGGTTGAATTTCTAAAAGATTATGATTTTGAGTTAAAATACCATCCGGGTAAGGCTAATGTGGTAGCAGATGCATTGAGTAGGAAGTCTGTCAGTGTATCCCACTTGATGTTGTGGGATAATGAAGTAATTGAGCAATTCCGTGACTTGAAACTGACAGATGTCTTTATTGGTAGTGTGGATGAATTCTGGACTACACGGGTTACAGATGGGTTGCATGAGAGCTGTCGGGTGGAAAATAAATTATATGAGAAGATTAAAGAAACACAGATACGTAACGACAGTGTCAAATATTTGAAAGGGCAGAGTGGAATATCTGTGAATGAGCAGGGGTTGCTATTGTATCAGGGCAGAATTGTAGTGCCCAAGGAGTTAGCAGCAGAGGTAATGGTTGAGGCCCATAAGGGTCAGTTTGCTGTACACCCGGGTGCCACAAAAATGTATCAAGATCTGAAAGTTAAGTTCTGGTGGCCTGGGATGAAGAAAGATGTGGCTGAATATGTGTCAAAGTGCTTGATTTGTCAGAAGGTTAAAATAGAACATCAGAAACCGGCAGGGTTACTTCAGCCATTAGACATACCAGAGTGGAAATGGGAGAGCATCTCTATGGATTTTGTTGTTGGTTTGCCTCGGACTCAGACTGGTCATGATTCGATTTGGGTTATAGTGGACAGACTTACGAAGTCTGCACATTTTCTTCCAGTGCGAGTGGACTTCTCTACGGAGAAATTAGCAAGACTATATGTGAAGGAGATTGTAAGGCTCCATGGAATACCGGTTAGCATTGTTAGTGACCGGGACCCGAAATTTACTTCTCGATTTTGGGGAGCCTTGCAGCAGGCTTTTGGCACTCAGCTTCGGCTGAGCACTGCGTATCACCCGCAGACTGATGGTCAGACTGAGAGGACCATACAGACACTTGAGGATATGTTGAGAGCTTGCACGCTGGAACAGGGCACTTCTTGGGACAGATATTTACCACTGGTGGAATTCTCTTATAATAATAGTTTTCACTCCAGTCTGGGCATGGCACCTTATGAGGCTTTGTGAAATGATCAGGAAAAAACTTAAACAGGCACAGAATCGGCAGAAAAGTTATTATGATAATAGACATAGACCGCTGGAATTTGAAGAAGGCAGTCATGTTTTTGTGCGGTTATCTCCAGTTACCGGTGTTGGACGTGCATTGGGAGTGAGGA